>NC_057796.1:41201580-41207445 GCF_018294505.1 Triticum aestivum
ATAACATTCACGCCATAGACCTGATAATTTAGATACAAACATCGTGGTAACTTTAACCATTGGGGAAGACAAATGTGAAAAGATACCCGATAATTTATGTGTAAATAGATGGTAATATACGCAGCGCACATATGATAACTGAGGTAGAAACACCATGGTAACTTTGACCGTAGGGAATATTTTCTTTTTTGGAAAAGATACTCCGGTATCTTCTGTGTAAATAGCACGGTAGTATACCTCCTTCCCCTGGCATTTTTATGTGTAAATAGCATGAAAACATATGCACTGCGATAACTAAACACCATGATAAGTTTTTGACCGAGGAGGGTGGGGGATTTGCTGAAACATACCCCTGATAAAATTTGTGTAAATAGCATGATATTTTAAGTACTACGGGCTTGATAGGTTACCTAGAATCACCATGATAACTTTTTGTCCCGGGAAAAAGTTGTTCAAAACATCCCCAATAATTTTTGTGTAAATAACATGATAATATAAGCACCGCATAACCGATAACTTGCAATATAAACATGATGGTAACTTTTTTACCAAAGGAAAATAGTTGTTAAAAACATACACTCGCCTCGCGTGTGGGCCTCTTGGATGAACACAACACATGGCGTGCCACGGGAAAGTCACATAATGTTTAGTGTCATGAGGGGCACACGTGCTATAGGCGTGATAAGTTATGCAAAAACATCATGGTAATTTTTGACCTATGGAAAAAGCTACCGAAACACACCTAGGTTTTTAGGTGCAAGTACCATGATAATATACGAACTGTAGACCCGGTAACTCATGTACAATCCCCCATGGTAACTTTGACGGGGGGAGGTTGATGTACATACACACTGATAACTTATGTGTAAGTACCACGGTATTTTACGCATCGAAGACCTTATAACTTGTGTACAAAACACAGTGGTAACTTTGAAGGGGTGTAGTTGTTGAAGCATAGTACCTGGTACGTTCTATGTAAATAGCACGGTAAGTTACGCAACACAGGCATGATAACTTGCATACGAATACCATGGTAACTTTGTCCTGAGGAGAAATCATGTGGTAGACGTGAAGAAGTGGCAGTTTTCTTGGGGATGGGCGCGCGAGATGTGCGGGAAAAGCAGGTTTCTCAGGCGAGCCTGTGGGGTCGTTTGGGAGGAGGCGAGGTCAAAGGACGAGGGATCGTGTGGTACTTTAAAATGAAAGAAGTAGAGGTGTGGCAGTTTTGCTTATATGGCACACGTGTGCCAAATATCACAGTCCATAAATAAATCATAAGATTTCATCTATTTTTTTAAGTTGAAACTTCAAAAGGTTCGACTTGAAAGTTGAAAAAAAAAGGATTCCCCCGAGCGAGCAAAGAAGAGACAGGGGCACGATCGATCCCAACAAGGCCACACAACCCACAACCACTCTCGCCCTAGCACCTTCGCCGGCGGCGGCCTATCTCTCTCGTCCCCTGCTCTGGCCCTTCGCCGGCAGCCGGCGGCCTATTTTCTCCTCCGCCGACCGGATACAAGCCGCACCGTCAGTCGCTCATCCTTCGCCTTGCCATTAATTTTTTTCCAGATCTGAGCTTATTATTCCTCCTCCACGCCATATAGCAGCAGACCTTCCCTGCAGGTCTGATTTGCCGATGAATGTCCTGCTTCCTCTTTGTGCTTGATTTTCATCCATACGGTTAGTGTAGAAGTATTATCTATCAGTCTATGGTGCTGGGTGGATTTACGAGAAACAGAAATTTCGAGCCGAGAGAACATATGCTACCTAGATTGAATGGAAACGGTGAACCAGAAATTTCGAGCTTGAAAAAGATACATCACATATCTTTATGAGTACCTTATCCAAATAATTTACTAGATAATCTGAGATGAAATCTTATTTTCTTAAAAATCAGAATTGCTCTGTTTCCCCGATGAGTTTAGGTTAATGTAACTCAGCAGCAATTCATTCTTTTGCAAAATCTAGATATACATGAAATCTAAGGAATATGAGTGATTTATAAAGTGATAGGGGGTATAATAAATTGATTTATTACTAGTAATGATACATTTGTGTAGCAAAGTTCTTTTGTCTCTTTTAAGTCTCTTTGTTTCGGTTTTATTTTCTCACAAGTGTCAGTTTTTCCTTTCAGTGACAGTAAGCTAACATAAAGACATGGACCTTCACAAGAAACTCACTGCTGTTAGTTTAACTGATGATCTAGTGGTTGATATCCTCTCCCGGCTGACGTACAAGTCATTTTGCCGCTGCAAGTGTGCCTATAAGGCCTGGTCTGCCTTTTCCTCTGACCCAGACTACCGCGAGAAGCTGCCCAAAAAAGTAACCACTGGACTTCTGTACCAAGGTCACAATAAGTCTGCTATCCCGCTTGTAAGCCTGTGCCCAGATGATGGGGAAATAGACGGAATTCTTGCTGATGTGCCACACTATGAGCATTTAGAATTCCTCGACTGCTGCAATGGTTTAGTCCTTTGTAAGTATAGGAGCAGCTATACTTCTACAAACGTTTGCCGCTTCGTTGTGTGCAACCCAGCAACACGAGAGTGGAGGATACTTCCTGATACACATCCTGGGACAGATGACCCTCGTTATGTAACTATTTTGGCGTTTGATCCATCATGGTCACCGCAGTTCTATATCTTCAATTTTCATCTGAAACGTGTCCATGGTTTGATACTTGGTACCAGCAAACTTGAGATATTCCAGTCTGAAAGTTCGACATGGCTCGAGGATGATACCTTGGACCGAGATATAAATATTTCGGGGCGAACGCACTTATTTGTTAATGGAATGTTGTATGTGTCTGTTGGGTATGAAGTTTTGGTGTTTGAAGGCCTGGAGGCAATGAGTGATGGCATACCGCCCTATCATCAGACCATAAGTTTGCCGCCTGAAGCTTCATACCTGAGCACTTTTACCAATGGTTGCTTTGGCAAATCTTCAGGGATCTTACACTATGCATTGCCACATGAGAATGGTCGCTCAATTGTTGTGTGGACATTGGATGATTTTGGTCATCATTCATGGACTTGGACTAAGATGTGTCATCTTAGCATGACCGATGCGTTTGGAAAGGATGAGTTTGTTCACTATGACGATGGTGGCGATGGTGGTGAGGATAAATGGTTTTGGAACTGCGATTATCGGATTGCCGACCTCGACTTGGAGAGAGGTTTTGTTTTCCTCCATGACCAGAAGGCAAATAAGCTTCTTTCATACAATATCAGCGCGGGGAAACTCAACGAGATACAAGACGCCTTTGGGTGGGATCTATACTATGTCTACGTACCATGCTACTCAGGGCTTCCAGCCCAAGAAACTTCGGTTCAGTGAATGTCAACTTCTGTTCAATGTGCATCTGTGGTTGTTCTGCTGCGATATGCAGAACCACCTTGTATATTATGCTAGTCGGAGTCATCCGTGTGACTAGTCCAGGAATCCTGCCATTTTTACTTTGTCGATGCAGAGTTACGTTCCTGTACTAACCTAAAACTCTTCACCATGTTCCTATTTAAATACCTTGTTTAAGTTTGCTATATATCTTAGATGGAAGATTTGATGTGTTCCTTGGGCTCTGTTTGTGGTTGTGGTGGTTATACATCAGCACTTGCTTATTTCTGTTTGTGGATAGACATAACTGATTTTGTTGTATGAATTGAATTAGCATTACAACCCTACATTACACCTGGACCTATAGAAACTTAGAGAAGAATACCTCCAGGTGACCAAAACCAGCAAATATATTGCTTTAGAGACGTGTAGTGAGACATGATCTTAATCCTATGGACCATGAGAATTGCAAAACGATTTGGGGGTATCTTCCCATGTCGCCCAAATGGTACCAGGGATATTTACCTACCGTTAGAGGGGATCCCATGAGCACAGGAATATCTCCCTGGGTTTTTTGCTACTCTGGGTTTTCCCTCCCCGGCAACCAAATGAGCCCTAAGTGGCAACAATTTTTTCTTCTTTAGTTGGCAGAGTTTCTTGATCGGGTACTCTTGCATATGTATATACATATACTTTCAGGATTTACTTGCAAAGAGATAAATTTGCATGACTTTTGTGCTAATATTTCTTAGTTTTTCCCTGCAACTTCTGCCGCCGGCGCTACTCCTTGGTGTCGTGTCATTCTCCTTTTATGTAAAATCCTACAGATTTACTTGCTGAAATTTGAACGTGTGTAGTTGGTACCAGTGATATGGAGAAAAGTTCATTACTCCTGGGAAGCGGATTAGGAGTACTCAGGTGCTCCACCCTCCTATATTGAAAAATAAGTTAGTAATTCAAAAAGAAGTCAATAAATCCCAGAAAAGTTTTTGAATCAAATATGACTAGGTATTGTACTCGTATAAAATTTTTGGCCAAGGAATGATTCCTGTTGACTTCAGAAAAGAAAAACTAATTTATGACGATAATATAGCATGAATATTACTTGTATACATGCTTTTTTGGGAAATCTTTGATCCCGGATACAATAAGTCATTCCCTATTTAATCTTTTTATATGAGTGCAATACTTGGTCATGTTTGATTTCATAAAAAGTTTCAGGATTTTTTGACTTTTTTTTGAATTACTAAATTATTTTTGAATATAGGGGGGGCGTAGCACCCGAGAGCTCCCATGCATTTTTTATTACTCCTGAAACATATGATAAAGAAAGATGAACTGTTTAATAAGGGCGTCTCCAACGCAGACCCACAAACCTCCCGCAACCGTCTGGACCGCGTTGTCCGGACAGCGGAAGGCATCCAACGCGACATGTATCGGTTCGTGGAGCGTTCCGGATGCGATTTCTCCCGCAAACCTGAGACAAACGTGGGGGGAGGTTTGCGGGAGTTCGGACACGCAAAATGTCGCTCTCCGTCCCTGTGGCCCACCAAATGGAAGGCCGAGCCTGCGCTTTTGTAGCATCCCGCACTGTTTCCGCACCAAAATCCCCCATTCTCTTCGTCCACTCCCCGTCGCTCTCCGCCCAATTCTCACTCTTTTCTCCCACCCTCTCCTTCCCTCTGTCGTCGATGCATGGAACCATCGGAGAACCTGTCGGAGATGGAGGTGGCGGAGGTGCCGAAGGATCTGAGCATCACGCTCGCCCGGAGGATTAGCTCGGAGACGCGGGAAAATCATCGCGTCAAAGCAAAGGCCGAAAAGGAGGAGAAGATGGAGAATCATCTGGCCGCCGGTGGGCATGGTGGTGGCAATGGGTGTGGTGGGCGTGGCGGACGGGGTGATCGGCGAGGCCGTGGCGGCCGCCGCCAGATGGGCGCGCCCACAGTACAGACGACACCGTGGCCAGAGCCTTACAAGCCTCTGTACTACTACACTACTAGGGAAAACCTTATACACAGAAGCTTACCAGTAGCGTTGGTAAAAAAATGTGCTGCTGCTACCTACCAGTAGCGCGGTGTATACAAGCCCGCTACTACTATATAAGTAGGAGTGGCGCGGCCCAGATAAAAAGCGCTACTACTATAACGGCCACACCGTTGCCGGCAGGCTAGGTATAGTAGTAGCGCTGGTCTACAGACAAAGCTACTGCTATTGGTCTTAATTAGCAGTAGCACTCTTCCTGGCACCGCGCTATTGCTATGGGTGCCTTATCCCCGAATTTTCCTCCCCCGCGCCCGACCATCTTCTTCCTCCCCTCACTCCTCCGCCTCCGCCACATTGCCGTCGCCACCGCATTGCCGCCGCCGTCCTCCCTCTTCCTTCTCGTTATGCCCTCCTCCCTCCTCTCTCTCCTCCCACCGCGCCCTCCTCCCTCCTCCTCCGGCCAAGCCCTCCATCGGCAGCCCTCCTCCCACCGCCCCCTCCCCCTCCTTCTTTCTTCTCCCTCCTCCCTCCCTCCTCCTCCCTCCT
>NC_057796.1:41207850-41239241 GCF_018294505.1 Triticum aestivum
ACTGTTCTTGTATAATGTAGTTTTTTTTACTGTTTTTAGTAAGTGTTTAATAGAATTAGTAAGAAAATTAATTATTTTTATTTATAGTAAGTGCTTAATTGAACTAGTTGAATTAATAGAACTATTTTATTTTTAGTAAGAAAATTTAGGTATATGAGATTTGATGATCTAATTAAAATTTTACTGTAGAACTAGTTTATTTTTAGTAAGAAAATTAATATAACTAGTTTATTTTTAGTAAGTGCTTAGTTGAACTACTTGAATTAAAAGAACTAGTTGAATTTATGTCATTATCACTTTGTCATCAAAGAATGCTATATGAGATTTGATGATCTAATTAAAATTTTACTCGGTGGAATATGCAGGCTTTGTAGGGCCGTGTCTCCTTGAAGTGATCGCCATCCGAGCTACCTCTACTTCCTCTACACCCGAGTCGGTGAGCTAAAAGTCCACCTCCTCCTTCTCCACTCCTCGGTGTTGAATAGAGTAGAACTAGGGTATTTGTTATGCTTCTTAACCAAATGAAATGTTCGGGTTATAAGATATATTGAAATGTTTTTGTCAATATTGAACCATTGAAATGCAATGAACACCAGTTTATGCTCATGTGCGAAGTGTTGATTCATTTCCGAGTGGCCTATGTTTTGCCGGAGTGTTGATTCATTTTCGCTCCGGCAAATTTCAGGCGCTCGGTATGTCCTTTTTTTAGCAAAGGTCATGCCGGATTTTTCTGTGAATTTAAGCATGACTTGTGCTAGAATATGTAGGAAATATCGAGTGCCCCGGATTTTCTAGAAAGATAATTAAACGACATTTCGAGTTGACTTTAAGTCTGCCGGGACTCCACCATATATGAGAGAAGAAGAATGCCGACTGTTGTCGTGGGGGTCGTTTTTCCTTCTTCTCCTTGTGCTAGACCTTTGTTATGCACTAGGGGAAGGAGGAATAACGACCATCACCAACGGTCGAAAAATCAGTGAGGAGTGTGTCCACCATATATGAGAGAGGACGAAGAATCCTGACTGTTGTCGTGGGGGTCGTTTCTCCTTCTTCTCCTTGTGCTAGACCTTTGTTATGCACTAGGGGAAGGAGGAGTAATGACCATCACCGACGGTTGCAAATGTCAGAGAGGAATTAGTGAGGGAGAGTCTCCATCATATATGAGAGGACGAAGAATCCCGACTGTTATCGCGGGGTGATAACCCACAAGTATAGGAGATCGCAACAGTTTTCGAGGGTAGATTATTCAACCCAAATTTATTGATTCGACAGAAGGGGAGCCAAAGAATATTCTCAAGTATTAGCAGTTGAGTTGTCAATTCAACCACACCTGGAAAACTTAATATCTACAGCAAAGTATTTAGTAGCAAAGTAATATGGAAGTAACGGTAACGGTGGCAAAAGTAACAATAGTAGTTTTTGTAGTAATTGTAACAGCGGCAACGGAAAAGTAATTAAGCAAAGATCAATATGTGAAAAGCTCGTAGGCATTGGATCAGTGATGGATAATTATGTCGGATGCGATTCCTCATGCAACAGTTATAACATAGGGTGACACAGAACTAGCTCCAGTTCATCAATGTAATGTAGGCATGTATTCCGAATATAGTCATACGTGCTTATGGAAAAGAACTTGCATGACATCTTTTGTCCTACCCTCCCGTGGCAGCGGGGTCCTATTGGAAACTAAGGGATATTAAGGCCTCCTTTTAATAGAGTACCAGACCAAAGCATTAACACTTAGTGAATACATGAACTCCTCAAACTACGGTCATCACCGGGAGTGGTCCCGATTATTGTCACTTCGGGGTTACCGGATCATAACACATAGTAGGTGAATATTGACTTGCAAGATAGGATCAAGAACTCACATATATTCATGAAAACATAATAGGTTCAGATCTGAAATCATGGCACTCGGGCCCTAGTGACAAGCATTAAGCATAGCAAAGTCATAGCAACATCAATCTCAGAACATAATGGATACTAGGGATCAAGCCCTAACAAAACTAACTCGATTACATGGTAAATCTCATCCAACCCATCACCGTCCAGCAAGCCTACGATGGAATTACTCACGCACGGTGGTGAGCATCATGAAATTGGTGATGGAGGAAGGTTGATGATGATGATGGCGACGGATTCCCCTCTCCGGAGCCCCGAACGGACTTCAGATCAGCCCTCCCGAGAGAGATTAGGGCTTGGCCGTGGCTCCGTATCGTAAGACGCGATGAATCCTTCTCTCCCCGAACGTGAATATATAGAGTTGGAGTTGAGGTCGGTGGAGCCTCAGGGGGCCCACGAGGCAGGGGGCGCGCCCTCCACCCTCGTGGACAGGGTGTGGGCCCCTTGGTGTTGATTCTTTTGCCGGTATTTTTTATTAATTCCAAAAATATTCTCCCTGAAGTTTCAGGTCATTCCGAGAACTTTTATTTCTGCACAAAAATAACACCATGGCAATTCTGCTGAAAACAGCGTCAGTCCGGGTTAGTTCCATTCAAATCATGCAAGTTAGAGTCCAAAACAAGGGCAAAAGTGTTTGGAAAAGTAGATACGTTGGAGACGTATCAACTCCCCCAAGCTTAAACCTTGGCTTGTCCTCAAGCAATTCAGTTGACAAACTGAAAGTGATAAAGAAAAACTTTTACAAACTCTGTTTGCTCTTGTTGTTGTAAATATGTAAAGCCAGCATTCAACTTTTCAGCAAAGATTATGAACTAACCATATTCACAATAACCTCATGTTTACTCATATCAATGGCATAATCAACTAGCGAGCAATAATAATAAATCTCGGATGACAACACTTTCTCAAAACAATCATAATATGATATAACAAGATGGTATCTAGCTAGCCCTTTCTCAGACCGCAAAACATAAATGCAGAGCACCCCTGAAGATCAAGGACTGACTAAATATTGTAATTCATGGTAAAAGAGATCCAGTCACAGTCATACTCAATGTAAACTAATAGTAATGCATGCAAATGATAGCGGTGCTCTCCAGCTGGTGCTTTTTAATAAGAGGGTGATGACTCAACATAAAAGTAAATAGATAGGCCCTTCACAGAGGGAAGCAGGGATTTGTAGAGGTGCCAGAGCTCGAGTTTTGAAACAGAGATAAATAATATTTTGAGTGGTATACTTTCATTGTCAATATAACAACCAAGAGATCTTGATATCTTCCATGCTACACACATTATAGGCGGTTCCCAAGCAGAATGGTAAAGTTTATACTCCCCCACCACCAACAAGCATCAATCCATGGCTGGCCCGAAACAACGGGTGCCTTCAACTAACAACAGTCCTGGGGGAGTTTTGTTTGCAATTATTTTGATTTAAGCATGGGACTGGGCATCCCGGTACCAGCCATTTTCTCGTGAATGAGGAGCGGAGTCCACTCCTCGTGAGAATAACCCACCTAGCATGGAAGATATAGACAGCCCTAGTTGATACATGAGCTATTCGAGCATACAAAACAGAATTTCATTTGAAGGTTTAGAGTTTGGAACATACAAATTTACTTGGAACGGCAGGTAGATACGGCTTATAGGAAGGTATGATGGACTCGTATGGAATAACTTTGGGGTTTATGGAAGTGGATGCACAAGCAGTATGATGCGGAGCATCCGACGATCATCCCCATGTACACTCGAGCCTACGCCATTGGACCTAAGGTGAACTCGCTCTTTTCCGAATCTTCCATTTCCGCATGCAAGACATGGATGCTACTTCAAGCGCGGACCTTGTTCATACTCAGGTACACCCGAGGAGACCATGGAGAACCCAAGGACCAAGGCCAAGCGTGCGCGGAAGCAAAGGAAGGAGAAGGAAGAAGAGACAGCTACTACAGGCCCCGGACATCCGGCCCCAGCCCGGACATCCGGACCAGCCCGGACATTCGGCCCGACCCCCGGAAATCCGGCGCCATCACAGAAGACACCCGAAGCTGAACCAAGTCAGCCCGGACATCCGGCCCGTCGCGAGCCGCCGGACATCCGGCCCAGCTCCCGGAAATCCGGCGCCCCATCACAGAAGCTGGACCCTGCCAGCCCGGACATCCGGCCCCAACGCCCGGACATCCGGCGTCTCGGGAAGGCCCGGACATCCGGCCCGTCGCCTGGACATCCGGCCCCCTCTTCCTGCGTGCAGCGCATCTGGGCCGAGGCCCATGTACCCCTTCGTCCCTTAGACTATATATACTCCCCCACCTCCTCCTAGTTAGGGTTAGCATTGGTTTAGCTCATATGTGAGATAGAGCATTGCTCATCCATTACGGATCTACTCCACGAGAGAGACCGCGGCCCCTCTACGGAGAAGATCACCTTGGATTCAAGACCCCCTCTTGGGTGGCCCCCATCAAGACCTCCTCACGGAGAAGAACCGGTTACCGTTTGTATCGTCCGTTGTTGACTTTGGATCTTGTATCTCACCTTTGTGTTCATCGATCTAGCGCATTTGTGATCTATTCTTGTTGGTTGAGTGATTTCTCTCGTGTTCCCCTCATGTTCCCTCGTGTTTCCCCTCGTGTTCATCACATTCTTCGTAGGGATCCGCTCCTTTCGTGAAAGATCGGCCATCTAGGGTTCCACCCTACATCACAGTATTCCCACTTAGTACAAGTGAAGGCTAGAAAGAGACTGGGAAGCAACCAACTAGAGAGCGACAACAGTCATGAACATGCATTAAAATTAATCAACACTGAGTGCAAGCATGAGTAGGATATAATTCACCATGAACATAAATATCGTGGAGGCTATGTTGATTTTGTTTCAACTACATGCGTGAACATGTGCCAGGTCAAGCCACTCGAATCGTTCAAAGGAGGATACCACCCTATCATACCACATCATAACCATTTTAATAGCATGTTGGCACGCAAGGTAAACCATTATAAACTCCTAGCTAATTAAGCATGGCATGAGCAACTATAATCTCTAATTGTCATTGCAAATATGTTTCATTCATAATAGGCTGAATCAGGAATGATGAACTAATCATATTTACAAAAACAAGATAGGTCGAGTTCATACCAGCTTCTCTCATCTCAATCAGTCCATCATATATCGTCATTATTGCCTTTCACTCGCACGACCGAACAGTGTGGATAATAATAATAGTGCACATGCATTGGACTAAGCTGGAATCTGCAAGCATTTAATACAAGGGAGAAGACAAGGTAATATGGGCTCTTGGTTAAATCAACAATAATGCATATGAGAGCCACTCAACATTTTCATCATGGTCATCTCCTCTCGACCCCCAAAGAAAAGAAAAGAACTAAAACTATTTACACGAGAAAGCTCCCAATAAGCACAAGAAGAACGGGAAATCTTTTTTGGGTTTTCTTTTTAATTACTACTACTACAGGCATGGAAAGTAAACTAGCTAAAAGCTACAACTATTTTTTTTGGGTTTTTCTTAAGGTTTTTCAAACACACAAGAAGAAGACTCGAAAAGAAAATAAACTAGCATGGATAGTACAATGAAAAAGTATGAGCACCAACAACTAGAATGAGTGTGTGAACATGAATGTAATGTCGGTGAGAAATACGTACCCCCCCAAGCTTAGGCTTTTGGCCTAAGTTGGTCTATGGCCACGGCTGGCCTGGTATCCAAAGTTGTAGCTGGGGTCGTACTGAGATGCAGCAGCTACTGCCTCAAGAGCTGCAGCTTGGAGGCGAGCTGCCTTCGTCCTCCTCTCGTACTCGTTCGCCTCCTCCCTGGTTATAACATATCTCCTTTTTATATGAAAGTCAAAGAAAGTAGGAGCAGGGAGAGCAATATGGACAGTGCGACGTCTGTCAAAGATTAGTCGGTACTGGAGAAACTGTTCGTTCCTCTCAACAAACTGATGGCGAACCACAACATTATAATCTAGATAAGCAGGAGGCAACCTAATATCATTTTCATGTGTAGGTACCTCAAGATAATTAGCTACACGAGTTGCATAAATTCCACCAAACAAATCTCCACTTAAACCATTAAGATGCAACCTTCGTGCAACAATAGCCCCCAAGTTATATTGTTTATCTCCTAATACTGCACTTTTGAGGACACAAAGATCTGGAACACACATGTGACATGCCTCATCTTTACCGTTAATGCATCTACCTATGAAGAGAGCGAAATAGTGTATGGCAGGGAAATGAATGCTCCCTAGCTTGTGTGATTTCTCTAGATTCCCCCACAGTGATACTAGCAAGAAAATATTTATATTCAGATTTGCGAGGTTCACTAACATTACCCCACTGCGGGAGTTTACAAGCAATATTAAAATCTTCTAGGTCCATGGTATATATTTATCATATAGATCAAATAAAACAGTGTGAGAATTGCGCGAGGATGTAAATTTAAACCTTCTCACAAAGGAATTAGTTAGGTAGTGGTATTGCGGGCACTTATCTGACACGAAGCCCTCAAGATCAGCATTACGCACATACGCGTCAAATTCTTCCTTGATGCCTGCCCGGACCATAAATTCCTCTGGCGGCCATTCGTAAGGCCGCACTTGAGCTTCCCTCGGTGGTTCATCGTCCGGCTCACGTATCGCAAGCCTTGGTCCTTGCTTCCTTGAGGAACCACCTTGGTATAATTTCCTAAACATATTTCTTCCTCTGAAAAATTTCTGAAATTTTTAGTGACTCAAAATAAAAGTGAACCAAACTCAACAAGATTGATAGCAACTACTCCCACAAGTGCCTAGAGGCTATATCATGCATTAAAACTACTTTTGACCATATAAATTTGACATGCAAGCTCAAGAATAGGGTCACCTAAGCAGCAAAAATTTGCAATAAATAAAGCACTAGAACAAAAACTAATTGGACCATTGGAGGAGTCACATACCGAAGAACAATCTCCCCAAACAGTTTTGTGAATTGAGCTTTGAGAAAGGAGATCGAAAATGGCAGCAAGATGAGCTAGAACACGGGTTTGAGCTATGGAGGATTTTTTCTGGAGGAAGACGAAGTGAGTGGGTGCTGGAATAAGTGGACGGGAGCCACGTGGGGCCCACAAGGCAGGGGGCGCGCCCCAGGGGGGCGCCCTGGACCCTTGTGGCCAGGTGGTGGCTCCCCCTGGTGTGTTCTCAGTGCCAGATATTCTTAAATATTCTACAAAAATTCATATTTCATTTTCAGGACATTTGGAGAACTCTTATTTTTGGGGTATTTTTTATTGCAAGGATAATTCAGAAAACAGACAACAAATACTATTTTTGCTTTAATTAATCTAAATAACAGAAAGTAAAAGGAGGGTACAGAGAGTTGTGCTTTCTAACTTCATCCATCTCATGCTCATCAAAAGGAATCCACTAACAAGGTTGATCAAGTCTTGTTAACAAACTCTTTTCAAATAACATGGAACCGGAGAAATTTCAAATAACACTAAGTTACCTCAACGGGGATATGCACGTCCCCAACAATAAGAATATCATATTTCTTCCTCACAGTAGGAAGAGGAAATTCAAAACCTCCAATAATAATCGTTGAAATTTTTCCAATAGAATTGATACTGTGGACTTGAGGTTGTTTCCTCGGAAAGTGTACCGTATGCTCATTACCATTAACATGAAAAGTGACATTGCCTTTGTTGCAATCAATAATAGCCCCTGCAGTATTCAAAAAGGGTCTACCGAGGATAATTGTCATACTATCGTCCTCGGGAATATCAAGAATAACAAAGTCCGTTAAAATAGTAACGTTTGCAGCCACAACAGGCACATCCTCACAAATACCGACAGGTATAGCAGTTGATTTATCGGCCATTTGCAAAGATATTTCACTAGGTATCAACTTATTCAAATCAAGTCTACGATATAAAGAGAGAGGCATAACACTAACACCGGCTCCAAGATCACATAAAGCAGTTTAAACATAGTTTCTTTTAATGGAGCATGGTATAGTTGGTACTCCTGGATCTCCTAGTTTCTTAGGTATTCCACCTTTAAAAGTATAATTGGCAAGCATGGTGGAAATTTCAGCTTCCGGTATCTTTCTTTTATTTGTGACAGTATCTTTCATATACTTAGCATAAGGATTCATTTTAAGCATATCAGTCAAACACATACGCAAAAAGATAGGTCTAATCATTTCAGCAAAGCGCTCAAAATCCTCATCATACTTTTTCTTGGATCGTTTAGGAGGAAAGGGCATGGGTTTCTGAACCCATGGTTCTCTTTCTTTACCGTGTGATGACCCACAAGTATAGGGGGTCTATCGTAGTCCTTTCGATAAGTAAGAGTGTCGAACCCAACGAGGAGCAGAAGGAAATGATAAGCGGTTTTCAGCAAGGTATTCTCTGCAAGCACTGAAATTATAGGTAACAGATAGTTTTGTGATAAGATAATTTGTAACGAGCAACAAGTAACAAAAGTAAATAAAGTGCAGCAAGGTGGCCCAATTCATTTTGTAGCAAAGGACAAGCCTGGTGTGACAGCCTGGTTTTTGCCCTCTCTCATTTGCTTGATTTTCTTTTGAAGTCATTTTGAAATTTGGGTTTTTGAATCTTTTCATATGGACTTAAACACTTGGGTACCCTTGGCTTTCACCCAAGTGCTTCATTTCCCTCCCTAATCATCATTCCCCTTCTGATCCAACCCAAAAAAATCTTTGGAATATTTTTCTTAAATGAAAAATATTCATTTTTCCCCAAAAACCCTAGCCAGATCTTTATGCTCCAAAGCAACCCCAATTTTTATGGCCCAGAAAAATCTGAGAAAATTCACAAATATTATTTGAACCCTAGGGCACCTTCCTAAGCAAAAATATTTCATCACTTTTTGGAATATTTTTGCTATAGAAAATATTTTCTGTTCTGGACAGAAATGGTGGTTTCTACAGCAACTACCATTTTACTTGCTCCATTGTGCGTGGGTTTTCTTGTGCATTTTCACCTTGGTAACTCTTGGCTAACCTCCAAAGCACAGCCTCTAACTCCCAGCCGTTTGACCTCAGTAACTGTTCAAAGTTACTGACCAGAAACTTGCTTGGCATGTAAAAACTTCTCTACTGCACCTGGATCCAAACCAAAGCATGGTAACCTCTCAATCTACCACGAACAACACGCCAGACATGAAGTTTAGGCTTAGCTCGGCCTGATGTCATAGTCCACGCGGTGACCGTGTTTGTCCAGGGGTGCTGGCATGCGTGTCGATGCGCTCTGAGTGCCGCCGAGCGCTCTGTTTCGCGCGTGCTAGCTTCCCCGAGTGCCGTAGCGCGCCAAACCTCGCCACCACCATCGTCTCAACGCCATTTACTCCTCCCTGGCGCTCGCCGACGCCGGAGCTCACCGCAGCAAGCACGGGCACGGTCCGGCCAACCCAACAGTGCGGTGCGCACTGTGCTCGTCGGCTTCTCCTCGTTCCTGTGCTCGTCCCCGTTCGCCAACAGTTGCCGCGTGAGTTGCGTCGCCTTCTCCCCCTCTCACTGATGCCGCTCGTCGCCGGGCGCCGTGGACAGGTGTCCACCGGCGGAGCCCAAAACCCCCCTCTCCGCTCGCCTATAAATGGAGTCGCCCCCAGCCTCCTCGAGCACCAATCAGCACTCCCACACACCCCACAAGCGAGTAGGAAGCCGTAGCCCGGCCGGGCAGGCCGCGGGCTGCTGTCCTCGAGCTCGAGCTCGCCGGTGATCCCCTCTGGTCGCCGTGATAGCTCCAGCCCCTCCCAGGCCAAGGCGATCCTTCCAGGGCCTCCGCCTCTCTCCGGTGAAGCCATCCCGTCCCTCTGGAGCTCCTGGAGTAGCCTCTGCTCGCCATCTTCCTCATCTCCAACGACCACCGCGTCCTGCCTCCGCTTGCGAGGAATTCCGACGCCGTCCGACTGCCCCTAGCTACGCTATGGGTACGGGCAGGTGCGTCTCAACCCCCTCTCTCGATCCCTCCCTCTTGTTTTGGCAAGGAGCCCTCGTCGCCGGCGAGAGCTCCGGCGGAGCTGCGACTCCCTCTGTTTCCTTCTCCCCTCCTCCTCACCTGACTAGCGGGGCCCACTAGTCAGCCACTCTGTACGCGCGCGAAGCGATACGAGTGGTGGCGCCCCTGGGTTTACGCCTTCGACGTCACCCCCCAGTCTGTTTATGTTTATTCAAATTCATTTGAATTTACAGAACACTTCAAACAACCATAATTCCTCAACCATAAGTCCAAATGAATTGATTCTTTTTGCATCTTGTTCTTTGCAAAGAAATCTAGCAGCTCACCAAAGATGAGATTTTTCTGAGCTGTTTAGAATTTCTGGTGATTTTCAGAAGTGTTCTTGATATTTTCTTTTGGTGTTTAAAATTATTTTTGGAGGGTGAGGCTTGTCTTGAGGATCACCAGAAGGCTTGTGAACCTCATCTGCACTAAGGCAAGCCACAACAACATTTTCATGGTGCCATTTCAATATTTATGATTTTCTTACTTGAATGAAATGATTAATCCATGCATTTAAATAACTATTATGTGCTTTATATTCCGTGAAGTGTTTATTAGTTATTATGCTTGATTTCCAGAATGTTGAAACTAGCTTAGTTGGTAAATCATGGCTAAGATCTATTTGTGGTGATGATAAAAATGATTTTGTTATGCATGTTAGTTATTACTTAAAGATATTTTCTTACATAAATAAGATGGTAAAAATATACTAGAAAATATTCTGTTAAGTAGTTGTTTAGTCATTTTATTTGACTTACAAAATGTTTGAGCCAAACTTGGTTGGTAAAAAAAATAGGATTTGTTGTGATATAACCTTTGGTATGCATTGTGAGAAATTAATCAGAGTTACTTTCTTGCATGAGAAAATAATAAACTTGCTGTAAAATATTTTGGTTAAAATGTGAGTTATCCTGACCAGCAAAGTAATATGAGTTGTTGATGTTTATGCTTGGTGTGAATATGGATGACATCAGTCATTTTCAGTAATAAGTGATGCATGTGTAGTTTTGCATTTCATGGCATGCTATGACACCGGTCATTTTCATTTTAAGTTGAACCTAAATATAACTCAACTTGAATATATTGTTGACTGGGTCATGGTGCCGCTGAATCGAGTTTTTCCCAGTGCAACCACATTTGCCTTTGTGGGAAGGCCTTGATTTGGTCCATTGACATTGCCTCTGGTCGGTGCCTCCAACTAGGGAAGGTTACGTCGTGCTTACCCTGGCCCGGTAAGCAGGCATAACCTTGTGTGCCCGTTGTTGAGATTATGGTACCGGGTCCCCGAGTGGGATCGTTTTCGCCACCACGGTGGTCGTTGTGTCTTTGGTAGACACGGGGCCACCCAGGACTAGCCCGTTGGGGGATTGGGTCGGAGTGGCCGGGAGAGTGTCATGGCAATGGAAGGGTTTCGTCGGAATGCCTCTTGGTCCACCTGAATGGGAGTGCGAGGCCATGGGTTCCGTGGTGTTGGTACAGTGTGCTACCTCTGCAGAGTGTATAATCTATCGATAGCCGAGTCCACGGTCACGGACACCTCGTAGTAGGTCCCACCATGAGTCAACGTTTAATAAAATTTGCACACTAAAGTTATGAACTTTGCACTATTGATGATGGCGGAAAGGCCATCGAGATGTTCGGGACCAAATATTGGTCGTGGTTGTGATCGCCGTAAGGATCACGGGTTACTCTTGTCAAGACCATGATGGTGGTTTGTTTGTGATCCAAGAATGATCACGGTTGGTAAGTCCGTCCCGAGGGACGTTCGAGCATGATCACAACATGTTGGACATATAGTGTTGCATTATTATTAATTGGTTAATTATCATGATATTTTTTGCCATTATGATTATGCCTGTTGTGAGCTTGCAAGTACATTCAATGTACTGACCTGGCGTGTCATGCCAGATTTCAGGAAAGTCTCGTTGGAAAGGAGCGCTGCTCGAGTCTAGATCGTGTCCACATAAGTGTCCCTGTGATATGGAGCTTCCACTACGACGTTATTCCGCTGCCGCGTAGTTGTTATGATCGAGGCCCCTTTATGTTCACTAAATAATGTACATATTGTTCAGCCGCACCGGGTGTGCCGCTTGGCCTCGACAACTGTTGTAATATAAACTCTGGTCCGCTAGCATCAATAAAGCGGTTGTTTTCTGTACCAAGATGTTGTGCGTTGCCAGAAGACATGGTCTCTGGGCTGGCAATGCATGGTAAACCGGTCGCTCTGAGCGGGGGTGCCACAACGCTTGGTATCAGAGTCGCGCTGACTGTAGGCCACGCTAGACTACGATGTGTTAACTGGACGTTAGATACGAGTTTACGTTGAGTTCCGGTAGCAATTGTAGCTGGTTGTTGCATTGCATGCATTTGGTTTATATTTTTATGCTAACCCGCTAATGGTTGTGAGTGTAGATGGCTCCGGTGCCGTATCCGTGCCAGTTGCAGCTGATGCCGTACACGTCACCGCACCTCCTTCGCAACATGTGGCGTCGGCTGTACCCTCTCGGAGACGACCCAGTCTATCGTGTGTACCGGGAGCATCTAGCTGATTCAGTGTATGAGTATCACGCAGTGGTCACTCTGCGCACTAGTTCCGATTCCAGCTCTTACACTCGTACTTCTCGGAGCGGTTACGCCTCCACCGCTTCTCAGGCTGTCCAGTTTGCTGCATTCGAGGTCCTTGTTGAGCTTCGCTACAACGAGGTCCGAATGCAGAGCCACCCAGGTTTCTATTACTACCCTTCTCTGCACGACAATGGTCGTGTCCGTTTCCCTATCATTGATCCGGAGTCTGATAGTGTTGCTAGCCACCTAGCTCGTTATGTCACTGCTAGCTATCTTATGATCCACGAGCTGGCTCGAGAGCTGACTCGTGCCCGTACTGCTTTAGCGGCTGCTTTGGTCACTACTAGATCTACCTCTACTCCATCTTCTCTGGGATTTACCCCTTATATTCCAGCTAATTCTAGTTCCCCTATTTCACCAGTTACTCCCCCGAGTAGCACTGGCGTCTCGACCGTGAATCCCCTCAGTACTCCTGCCGAGTGGGTTTCACTTCTCGCTACTCCTATAGCCCCGATGCTTCATCCTACCCCTGCCCCTGAGGGAGAGCCCTCGAGGAAGCGTCATCGTGTTACCTTTAACCCGGAGGTTTCCGTTAACCACGTCAGTTCAGGATCCGAGACCGCTTCAGGGGAGGACACCGCAGCACCAGCAGAGCAGTAGTATCTTTGAGTATTCATAATCGTCCGGATGATGTACAGATGTAGTCGTACGAGTCATGATGTTTCGTTGCATGTATGAGAGTAGTTGAACCTGGCATGTTGTCTATCTTTCATGTATGAGTCTATGTATAATTATGTTGGGACTTTATTCGCCGTATTTTCTTCGCTCTTTTGTTTTCTTCCGGGATTTGTTGCTGGCTTTTCCCCGAATTTATTCTTGGATGTTTCTCATCTCGATTGCGTTGTCTTGGAAAAAATCCACAATAGGATGACGCGGGGAGGCAGCAGCAGCAACGTTCGTGAGGGAACTCCTATTCGCCGTTCCGCACGGCAGGCAGGACATTCTCTCGAGCCGTACGTTCCGCCACCGCCTCGACCGCCAAATCCGCCCTCCACCGAGCAAATTCTGCGTATGTTTGAGGAAAGAAGGAACAATGATCTGATCAAAATATTAAGAAGTGTGCAAGCTATGGTTGGAAAAAATGGAAATCAGAACGGCCATCACTCAAAGCTGTCAGATTTTCAAGGGACCAAGCCACCCAGTTTTAGTCAAATTGTTGACCCATTGGATGCAGACGATTGGTTGCGCACCATTGAGAAAAAGCTTGGGATTGCTCGTACTGAAGAAAATGATAAAGTTCCATTTGCAACCCATTACCTTGAAGGCGCAGCTGCCATATGGTGGGAAAATGCAAAAGCCATGTGGCCTGTTGATGAAGAAATCACTTGGGAAAAGTTTAAGGATCAGTTCCGGAAATATCATATCCCTACTGGAGTTATGAAGACTAAGCAGCGTGAATTTCTCGCACTCATCCAAGGAAATCAGTCTGTGGGTGAATATTTGCAAAAATTCAATCATCTGGCCCGTTACTCTCTTTATGACGTGGCCACCGAAGAAAGGAAGATTGACAGGTTTCTTGGAGGCTTAAATCCGGAACTCCGGTGTACTCTCAGTATGCTTGATTTCCCAGATTTCCAAACTCTGGTGAACAAGGCTTTCATTGCTGAACGGGAGCACAAGGTTATATCAGATAATAGGCCTGTCAACAACAACAACAAGCGTAAGTTTGAGCCAAGAAGGATGGGCAACCAGTGCAAAAGGCTCGTACCTGGCAGCAGACTCAGGTGGAATACAAGCCAAATTGGCGGCAGGATGTTAACAAGACCACCACTCAAGTCAAGAATTTCGTGACCAACCCAATGCATGAGGAGCGTCAGCGCAATAATTCTTGCTTCAATTGTGGGCAGAACGGACATTATGCCAGATAGTGTCCCAAGAACAACAAGGCGAATGCCCTAATCAGGCCACAAGTCAACTTTATGGAGTCATGCCCGACCCAGCAAAACTTCACTGGGTACGTGCATCATATCTCCGCCAATGAAGCCCAAGAGAAACCAGAAGTCGTCATTGGTATGTTTTCTGTTAATGACATACCTGCCGTAATTTTATTTGACTCTGGGGCTTCCCATTCTTTTATTTCTCGGAGTTTTGCTACCCAAAACAAGTTTCCTTGTACGCTTTTGGGCAAAAATATGCTGGTACAAACCCCGGGATCCATAATCAAGAGCAACCTGGTCTGCCGTGATCTGGAAATCAATATCAACGGAGTCTGTTTCCCAACCTCTCTGATAATCATTGAGTATGAAAAGTTGGATGTTATATTGGGTATGAATTGGTTGACCCAATATCAAGTTTGCATAAACTGCGCAACACGAGAAGTCACTTTGACCAGTCTGAATGGGCAGACTACCAAATTCTATGCTCGCAAGAATATACCCAAGCAAGACTTGGTTTGCACCGCTGTGGCTGAGTTGGAATTAATCCCTGTGGTCAGCGAGTACCCTGATGTATTTCCAGAAGAACTGCCAGGCATGCCACCAGATCGGGAACTGGAATTTGCAATAGATCTTGTGCCCGGAACTGCACCGTTGTACAAGATGTACTACTGGATGCCCTCATCAGAATTAGTGGAGCTAAAGAAACAGCTTGATGAACTGTTCTAGAAAGGATATATTCGTCCCAGCTCTTCACCATGGGGATCACCTGCTATTTTCGTGGACAAAAAGGATGGCAGTCTCCGCATGTGCATAGATTACCGCCAGCTGAATGAGGTCACCATCAAGAATAAATATCCGCTGCCAAGGATTGATGATCTGTTTGATCAGCTCAGTGGGCTAAAGTATTCTCTAAGATCGATTTACGGACCGGATATCATCAGCTCAAGATTAAAAAGGAGGATATTCCTAAGACCACATTCACTACTCGATACGGTCTTTATGAATATACCGTGATGTCCTTTGGTCTCACCAATGCCCCTACTTTCTTCATGCATATGATGAACAAAGTGTTCATGGACTTCCTCAACAAATTTGTGGTAGTCTTCATCGATGACATCCTCATTTACTCCAAGGGTGAAGAAGAGCATAAGGATCACCTCCGAGCAGTGCTGCAACGCCTCCGCGACCATCAGCTATACGCCAAATTCAGTAAATGCGAATTTTGGCTCAAGCAAGTTGGGTTTCTCAGACATGTACTATCCGCCGAAGGTATAGCCGTGGACCTGAGCAAAGTAAAGGATGTGCTCGATTGGGTGCTGCCCACGACCGTGACGCAGATCCGGAGTTTTCTCGGATTAGCTAGATATTACCGTCGTTTCATTGAAGGGTTTTCCAAGATTGCTAAACCCATGACGGAGCTGCTCAAAAAGGATAGGAAGTTTGAATGGACGGAGGATTGTGAGAAAAGTTTTAATGAGCTAAAGATACGTCTGACGACCGCACCTGTATTGACTCTTCCAGTCATTTATCGCATTTTTGATGTATACTGTGACGCCTCCAGGCAAGTCATTGGTTGCGTACTTATGCAAGACAGCAAGGTAGTAGCATATGCATTGCGACAGCTACGACCCCACAAGGGAAATTATCCTACTCATGATTTGGAATTGGCTGCGGTGGTTCATGCGCTAAAAATTTGGAGACACTACCTCATTGGAAAAAGGTGCCAAATTTTTACCGACCACAAAAGTCTCAAGTACATCTTTACTCAGCCAGATTTAAACCTCCATCAACGAAGATGGCTAGAGTTGGTCAAGGATTATGATCTTGGAATAAATTACCACCCGGGTAAGGCCAACGTGGTGGCCGATGCACTCGGTCGAAAGCCCGTCAGCTTAAATGTCATATTGGAATCCTTGCCTCCCGAACTTCAAGAGGAGATCGCTCAGCTCAACCTGGTCATAGTGGATGCTGGCCTCGCTAATATTTTGGAAGTTACCCCCACACTTGAGGTAGAGATCCGCAAGGCCCAGTCAGCTGACACCGCGCTGCAAAGACGTGCCAAGGGCCAGATGGCAAAGCAGGCCCCTGATTTCTCCAAGGACAAATCCGGTACCCTCCGATTCCGTGGACGGATTTGTGTACCCAATCAACCAGACTTAAGGAAGAAAATCTTGTCGGAAGCACACGAATCCTCATATTCCATTCACCCGGGAGGTACAAAAATGTATGAGGACCTTAGACAAATATTCTGGTGGGATGGAATGAAGAAAGACATTGCCTGTTTTGTGGCCTGTTGTGACATATGTAACAAGGTGAAGGCAGAGCATCAGAAGCCAGCCGGACTCCTCCAACCGCTGCCAGTTTCCCAATGGAAATGGGATGACGTTTGTATGGATTTCATTACAGGATTGCCTAAGACTCAACGAGGCAATGATGCAATCTGGGTCATAGTGGACACCCTAACCAAGGTTGCTCACTTCATCCCGATCAGCAGCAGATACAGGGCAGATCAACTTGCACAGCTGTATGTATCCAGAATAGTCAGTCTGCATGGAGTACCCCGAACTATCACTTCCGACCGAGGTTCCCTGTTTACCTCTGCTTTTTGGTCACGCCTCCATCAAGCCTTGGGGACAGCACTGAAATATAGTACTGCTTATCATCCTCAGACGGATGGACAGACAGAACGAGTAAATCAAATACTCAAAGATATGTTGCGAGCTTGTGCTTTAGCCCAAGGAACTAAATAGGAAGACTGCTTGCCATATGCCGAGTTTTCCTATAACAACAGCTTCCAGACCAGTCTGAAAATGTCACCATATGAAGCTCTGTATGGCCGTAAGTGCCGCACTCCTTTAAATTGGTCTCAAACTGGAGATGGCCGTATCTTCGGAACAGATCTCATGATGGAAGCTGAGAAACAAGTTAAGGAAATCAGAGACCGATTGCAATTGGCCAAATCTTGGCAGAAAAGTTATTATGATGCAAAGCACCGACAGATCAATTTTGAACCCGGAGAACATGTATACCTCCAAGTCACTCCTATGAAAGGAGTCAAGAGATTTCAGACCCGTGGAAAGTTGGCACCCAGATTTATTGGTCCATTTCCGGTTATGTCTCGAGTGGGTACTGTTGCATATCAATTGGAACTACCTGCTGAATTGTCAGACGTGCACAACGTGTTTCATGTTTCACAATTGAGACGATGCATATCCCTGCCTGAAAAAAGGACTGCTATGGCTGAGGTAGAGCTGGCAAATGATTTAACTTATGAAGAGAGACCGTTTAGAATTTTGGATCAGATGGAAAGGGTCACTCGCAGTAAAGTAAGGAGATTTTACAAAGTTCAGTGGGAGCATCACACAGAGTCAGAATCAACTTGGGAGCAGGAAAAATTTCTTTAGTCACATTATCCAGAGTGGTTTTCCCAAGCAACCGAATCTCGAGGACGAGATTCATTCTAAGTGGGGGAGGTTTGTGACAGCCTGGTTTTTTCCCTCTCTCATTTGCTTGATTTTCTTTTGAAGTCATTTTGAAATTTGGGTTTTTGAATCTTTTCATATGGACTTAAACACTTGGGTACCCTTGGCTTTCACCCAAGTGCTTCATTTCCCTCCCTAATCATCATTCCCCTTCTGATCCAACCCAAAATAATCATTTGAATATTTTTCTTAAATGAAAAATATTCATTTTTTCCCCAAAAACCGTAGCCAGATCTTTATGCTCCAAAGCAACCCCAATTTTTATGGCCCAGAAAAATCTGAGAAAATTCACAAATATTATTTGAACCCTAGGGCACCTTCCTGAGCAAAAATATTTCATCACTTTTTGGAATATTTTTGCTACAGAAAATATTTTCTGTTCTGGACAGAAATGGTGGTTTCTACAGCAACTACCATTTTACTTGCTCCATTGTGCCTGGGTTTTCTTGTGCATTTTCACCTTGATAACTCTTGGCTAACCTCCAAAGCACAGCCTCTAACTCCCAGCCGTTTGACCTCAGTAACTGTTCAAAGTTACTGACCAGAAACTTGCTTGGATGTAAAAACTTCTCTACTGCACCTGGATCCAAACCAAAGCGTGGTAACCTCTCAATCTACCATGAACAACACGCCAGACATGAAGTTTAGGCTTAGCTCGGCCTGATGTCATAGTCCACGCGGTGACCGCGTTCGTCCAGGGGTGCTGGCATGCGTGTCGACGCGCTCTGAGTGCCGCCGAGCGCTCTGTTTCGCGCGTGCTCGCTTCCCCAACTGCCGTAGCGTGCCAAACCTCGTCACCATCATCGTCTCAATGCCATTTACTCCTCCCTGGCGCTCGCCGATGCCGGAGCTCGCCGCAGCGAGCACGGGCACGGTCCGGCCAACCCAACAGTGTGGTGCACTGTGCTCGTCGCCTTCTCCTCGTTCCTGTGCTCGTCCCCGTTCGCCAACAGTTGCCGCGTGAGTTGCGTCGCCTTCTCCCCCTCTCACTGACGCCGCTCGTCGCCGGGCGCCATGGACAGGTGTCCACCGGCGGAGCCCAAAACCCCCCTCTCTGCTCGCCTATAAATGGAGCCGCCCCCAGCCTCCTCGAGCACCATCCATCACTCCCATGCACCCCATAAGCGAGTAGGAAGCCGTAGCCCGGCCGGGCAGGCCGTGGGCCGCCGTCCTCGAGCTCGAGCTCGCCGGTGATCCCCTCTGGTCGCCGTGATAGCTCCAGCCCCTCTCAGGCCAGGGCGATCCTTCCAGGGCCTCCGCCTCTCTCCGGTGAAGCCATCCCGTCCCTCTAGAGCCCCCGGAGTAGCCTCTGCTCGCCGTCTTCCTCATCTCCGGCGACCACCGCGTTCTGCCTCCGCTTGCGAGGAAGATTCTGACACCGTCCGACCGCCCATAGCTACGCTACGGGTACGGGCAGGTGCATCTCAACCCCCTCTCTCGATCCCTCCCTCTTGTTTTGGCAAGGAGCCCTCATCGCCGGCGAGAGCTCCGGCGGAGCTGCGACTCCCTCTGTTTCCTTCTCCCCTCCTCCTCACGTGACTAGTGGGGCCTTCTAGTCAGCCACTCTGTATGCGTGCGAAGCGGTACGAGTGGTGGCGCCCCTGGGCTTTACGCCTTCGATGTCACCCCCCAGTCTGTTTATTTTTATTCAAATTCATTTGAATTTACAGAACACTTCAAAAAACCATAATTCCTCAACCATAAGTCCAAATGAATTGATTCTTTTTGCATCTTGTTCTTTGCAAAGAAATCTAGCAGCTCACCAAAGATGAGATTTTTCTGAGCTGTTTAGAATTTTTGGTGATTTTCAGAAGTGTTCTTGATATTTTCTTTTGGTGTTTAAAATTATTTTCAGAGGGTGAGGCTTGTCTTGAGGATCACCAGAAGGCTTGTGAACCTCATCTGCACTAAGGCAAGCCACAACAACATTTTCATGGTGCCATTTCTTCTTACTTGAATGAAATGATTAATCCATGCATTTAAATAACTATTATGTGCTTTATATTCTGTGAAGTGTTTATTAGTTATTATGCTTGATTTGCAGAATGTTGAAACTAGCTTAGTTGGTAAATCATGGCTAAGATCTATTTGTGGTGATGATAAAAATGATTTTGTTATGCATGTTAGTCATTACTTAAAGATATTTTCTTACATAAATAAGATGGTAAAAATATACTAGAAAATATTCTGTTAAGTAGTTGTTTAGTCATTTTATTTGACTTACAAAATGTTTGAGCCAAACTTGGTTGGTAAAAAAAATTAGGATTTGTTGTGATGTAACCTTTGCTATGCATTGTGAGAAATTAATCGGAGTTACTTTCTTGCATGAGAAAATAATAAACTTGCTGTAAAATATTTTGGTTAAAATGTGAGTTATCCTGACCAGCAAAGTAATATGAGTTGTTGATGTTTATGCTTAGTGTGAATATGGATGACATCAGTCATTTTCGGTAATAAGTGATGCATGTGTAGTTATGCATTTCATGGCATGCTATGACACCGGTCATTTTCATTTTAAGTTGAACCTAAATATAACTCAACTTGAATATATTGTTGACTTGGTCATGGTGCCGCTGAATTGAGTTCTTCCCAGTGCAACCACATTTGCCTTTGTGGGAAGGCCTTGATTCGGTCCATTGACATTGCCTCTGGTTGGTGCCTCCAACTAGGGAAGGTTACGTCGTGCTTACCCTGGCCCGGTAAGCAGGCATAACCTTGTGTGCCCATTGTTGAGATTATGGTACCGGGTCCCCGATTGGGATCGTTTTGGCCACGACGGTGGTCGTTGTGTCTTTGGTAGACATGGGGCCACCCAGGACTAGCCCGTTGGGGGATTGGGTCGGATTGGCCGGGAGAGTGTCATGGCAATGGAAGGGTTTCGTCGGAATGCTGTTGGTCCACCCGAATGGGAGTGCGAGGCCATGGGTTCCGTGGTGTGGGTACAGTGTGCTACCTCTGCAGAGTGTATAATCTATCGATAGCTGAGTCCACGGTCACGGACACCTCGTAGTAGGTCCCACCATGAGTCAACGTTTAATAAAATTTGCACACTAAAGTTATGAACTTTGCACTATTGATGATGGCGGAAAGGCCATCGAGATGTTCGGGACCAAATATTGGTCGTGGTTGTGATCGCCGTAAGGATCATGGGTTACTCTTGTTAAGACCACGATGGTGGTTTGTTTGTGATCCGAGGATGATCATGGTTGGTAAGTCCGCCCCGAGGGACGTTCGAGCATGATCACAGCATGTTGGACATATAGTGTTGCATTATTATTAATTGGTTAATTATCATGATATTGTTTGCCATTATGATTATGCCTGTTGTGAGCTTGCAAGTACTATTAATGTACTGACCTGGCGTGTCATGCCAGATTTCAGGAAAGTTTTGTTGGAAACGAGCGCTGCTCGAGTCTAGATCGTGTCCACATCGGTGTCCCTGTGATGTGGAGCTTCCACTACGACGTTATTCCGCTGCCGCGTAGTTGTTATGATCGAGGCCCCTTTATGTGCACTAATTAATGTACATATTGTTCAGCCGCACCGGGTGTGCCGCTTGGCCTCGACAACTGTTGTAATATAAACTCTGGTCCGCTAGCATCAATAAAGCGGTTGTTTTCTGTACCAAGATGTTGTGCGTTGCCAGAAGACATGGTCTCTGGGCTGGCAATGCATGGTAAACCGGTCACTCTGAGCCGGGGTGCCACACCTGGACAAACTCTTATATAGAGAAAACCGCTCCCGAGGACACACGGGAATTATCGTCAAGCTAGTTTTCATCACGTTCATATGATACGCATTCGGTACTTTGATAATTTGATATGTGGGTGGACCGGTGCTTGGGTGCTGTCCTTACTTGGACAAGCATCCCACTTATGATGAACTCCTATTGCAAGCATCCGCAACTACAAAAGAAGTATTAAGGTAAACCTAACCATAGCATGAAACATATGGATCCAAATCAGCCCCTTACGAAGCAACGCATAAACTAGGGTTTAAGCTTCTGTTAGTCTAGCAACCCATCATCTACTTATTACTTCCCAATGCCTTCCTCTAGGCCCAAATAATGGTGAAGTGTCATGTAGTCGACGTTCACATAACACCACTAGAGGAGAGACAACATACATCTCATCAAAATATCGACGTTTTCGGGCTGGAACATTTCATGTTGCAGACTTTTCAGACGACGAGTAAGGTGCCTTAGGTCGTGGTCTTATACTCAGTGATGCCGTTGGAGTTGATGGACTCACTTATCTTCCAGGTCTTCCGCTGTTATCGTTTTAGATGGCCTTAAGCCATATTTGTCATACTTATTTCCCTCTTGAGATACTCGTTGTAATAAGTGTGTGATTGCTACTCTGTTATAAATCCTCCAAGTACTGTGCGTGTCAGCATTACTGATCCAGGGATGACACTGGTGCACGGTAGATCAGACTGTTTGAGGTCTGGTCGCTACAAATATCATGCATAATTTCTTTGTATAAGTCATGAGGTATTGCACTAGCACTAGCACCCATATCACATAAGCCATGATAACAATGATCTCCTATTTTAACAGAAATAACAGGCATGCCTACCACAGATCTATGTTTATCTTTAGCACAAGGTTTAGCAATTCTAGCAGTCTCATTACAGAAATAGATAACATGCCCATCAATATTATCAGCCAAGAGATCTTTAACCATAGCAACATTAGGTTCAACTTTAACTTGCTTAGGAGGTGTATAAGTTCTAATATTGCTTTTACGAACCACAATTGAAGCTTTAGCATGATCTTTTATCCTAATAGGGAAAGATGGTTTCTCAACATAAGCAGTAGGAACAATAGGATCATTATAAGTGATAGTCTTTTCTTCAACTTTAATAGGTGCGGCTACTTTTACTTCTATGGGAGGATGATATTTAAACCACTTCTCCTTAGGGAGATCAACATGGGTAGCAAAAGATTCACAGAAAGAAGCTACTATCTCAGAGTCAAGTCCATATTTAGTGCTAAATTTACGGAAAACATCGGTATCCATAAAAGATTTAACACAATCAAACATGGGCGTCATACCTGAATCCTTACCTTCGTCGAGATCCCAATCTTCAGAGTTGCGTTTAATTCTTTCCAATAAATCCCATTTGAATTCAATAGTCTTCATCATAAAAGAGCCAACACAAGAAGTATCAAGCATGGTGCGATTGTTATCAGAAAGCCGAGCATAAATTTTTTGAATAATCATTTCTCTTGAGAGCTCATGATTGGGGCATGAATATAACATTGATTTAAGCCTCCCCCAAGCTTGAGCGATGCTTTCTCCTTCGCGAGGCCAAAAATTATATATATAATTGCGATCACAATGAACAAGATGCATAGGATAAAACTTCTGATGAAATTCCAATTTCAATCGTTTGTAGTTCCATGATCCCATATCATCACATAGCCTATACCATGTCAATGCATCTCCCTTAAAAGATAAAGGGAAGACCTTCTTCTTGATAACATCATCGGGCATACCTGCAAGCTTAAATAATCAACATACTTCATCCACATATATTAGGTGCTCATCAGGATGTAATGTTCCATCTCCTTCAAAAGGATTAGCTAGCAGTTTTTCTAACATACCCGAAGGAATTTCAAAGTAGACATTTTCATTTTCAGTAGGTTCAGTAGGTTGAGGAGCAAATCTTTGCTCTACTGGTCGGGGTGAAGATACCCCGAACAAGCCCCTCAGAGGATTACTTTCCATAGTGACAAGTGACAGTAAATTTCAGCACACTATATAAATTTTTCCTTACCAAATTCCACCTACCAAAGGCGCTTCACTCCCCGGCAACGGCGCCAGAAAAGAGTCTTGATGACCCACAAGTATAGGGGATCTATCGTAGTCCTTTCGATAAGTAAGAGTGTCGAACCCAACGAGGAGCAGAAGGAAATGATAAGCGGTTTTCAGCAAGGTATTCTCTGCAAGCACTGAAATTATAGGTAACAGTTAGTTTTATGATAAGATAATTTGTAATGAGCAACAAGTAACAAAAGTAAATAAAGTGCAGCAAGGTGGCCCAATCCTTTTTGTAGCAAAGGACAAGCCTGGACAAACTCTTATATAGAGAAAAGCGCTCCCGAGGACACATGGGAATTATCGTCAAGCTAGTTTTCATCACGTTCATATGATTCACGTTCGGTACTTTGATAATTTGATATGTGGGTGGACCGGTGCTTGGGTGCTGTCCTTACTTGGACAAGCATCCCACTTATGATTAACTCCTATTGCAAGCATCCGCAACTACAAAAGAAGTATTAAGGTAAACCTAACCATAGCATGAAACATATGGATCCAAATCAGCCCCTTACGAAGCAACGCATAAACTAGGGTTTAAGCTTCTGTCAGTCTAGCAACCCATCATCTACTTATTACTTCCCAATGCCTTCCTCTAGGCCCAAATAATGGTGAAGTGTCATGTAGTCGACGTTCACATAACACAACTAGAGGAGAGACAACATACATCTCATCAAAATATCGAACGAATACCAAATTCACATGACTACTAATAGCAAGACTTCTCCCATGTCCTCAGGAACAAACATAACTACTCACAAAGCATATTCATGTTCATAATCAGAGGGGTATTAATATGCATATAGGATCTAAACATATGATCTTCCACCAAATAAACCAACTAGCATCAACTACAAGGAGTAATCAACACTACTAGCAACCTACAGGTACCAATCTCAGACTTAGAGACAAGAATTGGATACAAGAGATGAACTAGGGTTTGAGAGGAGATGGTGCTGGTGAAGATGTTGATGGAGATTGACCCCCTCCCGATGAGAGGATCGTTGGTGATGACGATGGCGATGATTTCCCCCTCCCGGAGGGAAGTGTCCCCGGCAGAATAGCTCAGCCGGAACCCTAGATTGGTTCCGCCAAGGTTCCGCCTCGTGGCGGCGGAGTCTCGTCCCGAAAGCTTGCTTCTTATTTTTCTTCAGACGAAAGACTTCATATAGCAGAAGATGGGCACCGGAGGGCCAACAGGGGGCCCACGAGGCAGGGGGCGTGCCCAGGGGGTAGGGCGCGCCCCCCACCCTCGTGGCCAGGGTGTGGGCCCCCTCTGGTATTTCTTTCGCTCAGTATTTTTTATTATTTCCAAAAATAACTTTCGTGGAGTTTCAGGACTTTTGGAGTTGTGCAGAATAGGTCTCTAATATTTGCTCCTTTTCCAGCCCAGAATTCCAGCTGCCGGCATTCTCCCTCCTTATGCAAACCTTGTAAAATAAGAGAGAATAGGCATAAGTATTGTGACATAATGTGTAATAACAGCCCATAATGCAATAAATATCGATATAAAAGCATGATGCAAAATGGACGTATCAACTCCCCCAAGCTTAGACTTCGCTTGTCCTCAAGCGGAAGCCGATAACGATAAATATGTCCACATGTTTAGAGGTAGAGGTGTCGATAAAATAAAATACGGACATGAGGGCATCATGATTATTCTTAAAACAGCAACATATATGGATAATGTCATATGATTTCTTATGCTCAAGTAATAATCTATTCACAATGCAAAGTATGAATCAGAAACTTTATTGAGAACCAACAAACTATAATCTCAGTCATTGAAGCAATTGCAATTTATCATAACATCAGAAAGAGTCTATGTAAGAGCTTTTCAGCAAGTCCACATACTCAACTATCATTTAGTCTTTCACAATTGCTAACACTCACGCAATACTTGTGGTTACGGAATTTTAATCGGACACAGAGAAAGATAGGGGCTTATAGTTTCGCCTCCCAACCTTTTACCTCAAGGGTAATGTCAACAATAATAACTCATGCTAACTTACATCCAATTAGATATATATGTCTGGATCTTTCCAACACACTGTGCTTGCCAAAGGATAAAATATTAAAAGGAAAGGTGAAGATCACCATGACTCTTGCATAAGGTAGAAGATAATAGTAAAATATAGGCCCTTGGCAGAGGGAAGCAGAGGTTGCCATGCGTTTTCAGAGTTGGATGCACAAAATCTTAATGCGAAAGAACGTCACTTTATATTGCCACTTGTGATATGGACCTTTATTATGCAGTCCGTCGCTTTTATTTCTTCCACATCACAAGATCGTATAAAGCTTATTTCCTCCACACCAATCAATCATACATATTTAGAGAGCAATTTTTATCGCTTGCACCGATGACAACTTACTTGAAGGATCTTACTCAATCCATAGGTAGGTATGGTGGACTCTTATGGCAAAACTGGGTTTAAGGGTATTTGGAAGCACAAGTAGTATCTCTACTTGGTGCAAAGAATTTGGCTAGCATGAGGGGGAAAGGCAAGCTCAACATGTTGGATGATCCATGACAATATACTTTATTTCAGATATAAGAAAACATAACCCATTACGTTGTCTTCCTTGTCCAACATGAACTCTTTAGCATGTCATATTTTAATGAGTGCTCACAATCATAAAAGATGTCCAAGATAGTATATTTATATGTGAAACCCCTCTTTCTTTATTACTTCCTATTAATTGCAACGATGACCAAAGTTATGTTTGTCAACTCTCAACAACTTTTAATCATCATACTCTTTCTATGTGAAGTCATTACTCTCCATAAGATCAATATGATCTCTTTTTATTTCTTTTTATTCTTTTCTCTTTTCTTTTATTCACTCAAGATCATAGAAAAATAATCAAGCCCTCGACTTAACACTAATCTTTATTATATAGCTCACGGACTCGATTACATAGAGGGATCATAAAGCAAAACTCAAAACTAGATCATATTAAAACTTTATTCTACTAGATCAAGATACTACTAAAAGGATCGAACTAAGAAAAATAGTAAAGATAGAGATGTGATGGTGATACGATACCGGGGCACCTCCCCCAAGCTTGGCAGTTGCCAAGGGGAGTGCCCATACCCATATGATTATATCTCCTTTGCTGGTGAAGAAGGTGGGGGTGATGATGGATAGTCGCACATCGAGCTTAAGAGGTCCTCCAACTTGCGGATAATGCCCTTGAGTGCGATGATATGCTCCTTCAACAAAATATTTTCACGTGTGAGATACTTGTTTTGTATGCGAGCTAACTCAATCATCTTGAAAGCTTCGATCTCAGTTGGGGTAAGAAGATTGTGATCAAGTTGAAGGATGTGTTCTGTTGCCGGAACTTGGTCCTCCGTGGCCTTCTTGATCCCTTCATCCTTGTTGATCTCCATGGGTTCTTCCCTCTTCAGCTCTATCTTCATTAGCCAAGCATCGTTGTCACCATTGTTGGAGGAGGGGGACGACATGATGCCTGGCCTTGACAGCCCTGACAGAAAATAGCTCGAAACGAAAATAGAGGATATTTGCGTGATACAGGAGTCAAAACCTTCGGGAGATTATATAATGAATTTTTACCGACCAAAATACGTATCGTGCAAGAAAACGGAGTCCGGAGAGCGCACGGGGTGCCCACGAGGCAGGGGGGCGCGCCTAGGGGGGGTAGGGCGCGCCCTCCACCCTCGTGTCCTTCCCGGACTGCTTCTTATTTTTCTATTTTTCTAAATATTCCAAAGAAAAATTGCCATTAGAGCTGTTTTGGAGTCAGTTTACTTACCGTACCACGTACCTATTACTTTTCGGAGTTTGAAACGTTCCGGAAAGTGTCCCTTATGTATTCCTCCGGGGTTACGGTTTCAATAACATTGGTTTCAACATTTATAGGATTACCTGAGATGTAATGTTTGATTCTTTGACCGTTCACCACCTTCGGATTTGTGCCTTCGAAGTTGTTGATTTTTATGGCACCGGAACGATAGACCTCCTCGATAATGTAAGGACCTTCCCATTTAAAGAGAAGTTTTCCTGCAAAAAATCTTAAACGAGAGTTGTATAGCAATACGTAATCACCTACATTAAACTCACACTTTTGTATCCTTTTGTAATGCCATCTTTTAACTTTTTCTTTAAACAATTTGCCATTCTCATAAGCTTGGGTTCTCCATTCATCAAGTGAGCTAATGTCAAATAACCTCTTCTCACCGGCAAGTTTGAAATCATAACTGAGCTCTTTAATGGCCCAATATGCCTTATGTTCTAGTTCGAGAGGTAAGTGACATGCTTTTCCATAAACCATTTTATATGGAGACATACCCATAGGATTTTTATACGCAGTTCTATAGGCCCATAATGCATCATCAAGTTTCTTGGACCAATTCTTTCTAGATCTATTAATAGTCTTTTGCAAAATTAATTTGAGTTCTCTATTACTCAATTCTACTTGACCACTAGACTGTGGGTGATAAGGAGATGCAATTCTATGATTAACATCATACTTAGCAAGCGTGGTGTCCAAATCGGGAGGCCAATAAAAACCGGATTGCAATACCTTATGTGCAGTTCTATCTCTAGCGTGGTGTCCTCCATAAGCCTCGGAGTGACACTTGCGTAGGATCTGTTCCTGTTCATGCTCAGGTACACAACGTCTAATAACACCATCTACTCCTTTATAAAGATGTGGGTCATCCCAAAAGTAATGTCTCAAATCATAGAAGAACTTTTTCTTTTGCTGGTATGTGAAACTAGGTGGTATAAATTTGGCAACAATGTAATTAGCACAATCAGCATACCATGGAGTAGTACGAGAAGCGTTTATGACATTTAATTGTTCATCAGGAAAGCTATCATCAATAGGTAGTGGGTCATCAAGAACATTTTCCAACCTAGACAAGTTGTCTGCAATGGGGTTCTCAGCTCCCTTTCTATCAATAATATGTAAATCAAATTCTTGTAGCAGGAGAACCCATCTAATAAGTCTAGGTTTAGCATCTTTCTTTTCCATAAGATATTTAATAGCAGCATGATCCGTGTGAATAGTTACTTTAGAATCAACAATATAAGGTCTAAACTTATCACAAGCAAATACAACTGCTAAGAATTCTTTTTCAGTAGTAGCATAATTTCTTTGAGCATTGTCTAGAGTTTTACTAGCATATTGGATAACATTTAATTTCTTATCAACTCTTTGCCCTAGAACAACACCTACAGCATAATCACTAGCATCACACATAATTTCAAAAGGTAAATTCCAATCAGGTGGCTGAACAACAGGTGCAGAGATCAATGCTTTCTTAAGTATTTCAAATGCTTCTACACAATCATCATCAAAGACAAATGGTATATCTTTTTGTAATAAATTAGTCAGAGGCCGAGAAATTTTTGAGAAGTCCTTAATGAACCTCCTATAAAACCGGCATGACCAAGGAAACTTCTTATACCTTTGATGTCCTTGGGACATGGCATCTTTTCAATAGCATCAACTTTAGCTTTATCAACTTCAATACCTCTTTCAGAGATTTTATGCCCCAAGACAATGCCTTCATTAACCATAAAGTGGCACTTCTCCCAATTCAAGACAAGGTTAGTTTCTTCACATCTCTGCAAAACTTGATCATGGTTGCTTAAGCAATCATCAAAAGAGGATCCATAGACGGAGAAATCGTCCATGAAAACCTCACAAATCTTTTCACAAAAATCAGAGAATATAGCCATCATGCATCTTTGAAAGGTAGCAGGTGCATTACATAAACCAAAAGGCATACGTCTATAAGCAAAAGTACCGAAAGGGCAAGTAAAAGTGGTCTTTGCTTGATCATCAGCTGACACAGGTATTTGAGAGAAACCAGAGTAACCATCTAGAAAGCAAAAAATGTGTATGTTTGGTTAATCTTTCTAGCATTTGATCAATGAAAGGCAAAGGGTAATGATCCTTTTTAGTAGCTTTATTTAATTTGCGGAAATCAATTACCATCCTATAACCTGTAATAATTCTTTGCGGAATCAATTCATCTTTATCGTTAGGAACGACAGTAATACCTCCCTTCTTAGGGACACAATGGACAGGACTTACCCACTGACTATCAGCAACGGGATAAATTATACCTGCCTCAAGGAGCTTTAATATTTCCTTTCTTACCACTTCTTTCATTTTAGGATTCAGCCGTCATTGATGATCAATAACTGGTTTGACATCTTTCTCCAAATTTATTTTGTGTTGACATAGAGTGGGACTAATGCCCTTAAGATCATCAAGAGTATATCCAATAGCAGCACGGTGCTTCTTCAGAGTTTTCAATAATTTTTCTTCCTCCTTCTCTGAAAGGTTAGCACTAATAATAACAGGATATATCTTCTTTTCACCAAGATAAGCATATTTAAGAGTATTAGGTAATGGTTTAAGCTCAAACACGGGATCACCCTTGGGTGGAGGAGGATCCCCTAGAATTTCAACAGGCAAATTGTGTTTCAGAATAGGTCCCTGTTTAAAGAATACTTCATCTATTTCCCTTCTTTCATTCATAAACATATCATTTTCATGGTCTAGCAAATATTGTTCTAAAGGATCACTAGGAGGTACGACAATAGAAGCAAGACCAATAATTTCATCTTTACTAGGCAATTCCTCTTGATGGTGTTGTCTACGAAATTTAGAGAAATTAAACTCATGAGACATATCACCCAAACCAATAGTAACGACATCCTTTTTGCAATCTATCCTAGCATTAACAGTGTTCAAGAAGGGTCTACCAAACATAATGGGACAAAAGCTATCTTGTGGGGAATCGAGAACAAGAAAATCAGCAGGATACTTAGTTTTCCCACACAAGACTTCAACATCTCTAACAATTCCAATTGGTGATATAGTATCTCTATTAGCAAGTTTAATTGTGACATCAATATCTTCTAACTCAGCAGGTGCAATATTGTAACATCCCAAATTTTCAATTTGGAATGTTATACATAGATCATCATTGCATAGCATATTTTATTGCATTTTTGCAAATCCTCGAAATCCTAAGCAACTCAAGGACCCTAGGAGAGAGTTGGGGATTTTCCTGGTTTTCATATTTGATTTTTTATCAAATAATGAAACGAGGATTTTGGTTTTAATTATTTTTCTCTCCGAAAAATATTTCATATTAAAATAAATGAGAGGAGAAAATATGACTTCTCCGAAATAATTGAAATATTGGAGGAAAAATATTAAAATCAAATATTTGATTTTATTTGCAATTTTATTTGCATTAGAAAAATTTCACGTTTTCAAAACTGCATTTTTGGGCCAAGAAAATGTTCATCTCGTTCTAATTATTTTAATTAGATGGTGAAAATTTATTTTCGCATTTTTAGATTTTTATTTATTTTTCTAGGATTTTTTTAGGTTCGGCGGAATTATTTAAAAAAAAATCCCACGAGCGCCGACTGGGCCGAAGCCCAGCCGAGCGGCCCAGCCCAGCTCCCCGTCGTCTCCGAGCTGGAGACGTCCGCGCCGCCGCCCGAGTCCCGATCGACGCCGCCTCCCGCCGCCTTGCCCCCTCCCCCACGGCAGCCCCCCACCTATATATACCCCGCACCCCGCAGCCTCCCTCACCCCGTCCCACCCCGACCGAAGCCCGCCGGAGCCGCCCGACGCCGGAGCCCAAAGCCGCCGAACGCCGCCTCCCGTCGCCACC
>NC_057796.1:41239607-41294381 GCF_018294505.1 Triticum aestivum
CCACCCGCCGCCTCCCCGCACCCCGCTGCACCCCCCGAAGCCCCGCCGGAGCCCGTCCAGCCCGCCGGAGTAACCTCGCCGGAGGTAACCGAAGCCGCCGCCGCCGAGTCCGTTTTTTTAAAAACCGTTTCGGTGTATTTTTTTAGAAACCCTAGGTTTTTTTAAGATCGGTTTTTTTCTTTGGTTTAGTTAGTTAGTGAACGTTCGCCGGTCCGTTCGTTTTAACGAACGTGTTCACCGTTTAGTTGCTGTTAACGAACGTCCGTTCGATTAACTGTTCGTCAGTTTTCTTATTCGTCGGATTATTCGCGATTATTCCAGATCGCGATTTCCGATCTGTTTTTCGTTTTAGTTTAACTTTTCGCTCGTTTATCGGAATCAGGCGATTCAATCGCCTAGAGTTTCGTCTCGAAATTCTCTTTCCGTTTAACCAACTCAAACAAGTTTGTGCTACTGTAAAATTTGACTTGGATCCAAATTAGTAAACGAAGCCTGTTTCTTTTGCCGTTTGACTTTCGTTGCTTCGTTCGATTTGATTCTTTTTGCAAACCAGAGTTCTTAAGTTGAACTTTCTGGTTAGATCTTTTACTTGAGTTTTACCTGTGCATTAGATGAGTGCTTATTGTATGCTTGTTTGTTTGCGATAGAGTACCCGGAGTGCGCCGCTTGCTACTTCGAATCTCTAAGTTTCACGGATCATCAGCAAGGCAAGTAACACTTTGATCATACCTCTTTACTACCCAGTTTTATTGCATTAGAACAATCCTCAAACATTGCATGATTAGGATCTAATTAAATTGTGGGTATTGGGAAGTAGATGAGGTAGTACCTATTGCCCTGTTTATTATCAAACCTTGGGAGTTACTTCTACGTTTGCTCATGTTGCTATGCTATGCTAGTAGACGTGGATTGGGTTTGAATGTATCCATGACAGATGTGATATTGTTAAATTAATGGTTTACTTAAGGTGGCAACTAAAACACACATCTGGGTGGATTGAGGCACCTGGGTATCCCAGTGATTCCCTGTTTTTCTTTGGACCGCCACCCAGGTTCAAAGGGATCATGAGATTATTCATGCTAGAAACTTCCGTCTGCAGCCGCAAGCTATTATGGGCTCTAGCATAGTTGAGTAGGTTGTGTGAGCTCTTGAAGAGGTAGACTAGCAGATGTAGGGGATGTAGGTGGTACTGTCTACCCGGAGTAGAGAGTTAACGCTTCTGAAAGACTGTGTCCCGGTCATCCGTTTCTCAAACACCATGAAGTGCGAGAATCCCAACAGAGGAGATCGAGTCTTGTGGGGAAAAGTGCACAAACCTCTGCAGAGTGTATAAACTAATCATGGTTAGCCGTGTCCCCGGTTATGGACATCTTGAGTATCTAGTACTTGGATTATCATGTGAATCTCATCATGTTACTTTAATTAATTTTGTTGGGTTAATGATGATACTTAATTGGGATTGAGATGCTGTCAACCATCTCAATGTTTAACAACCACCATGATAGTTAAATAAAATTGATTCCTTTGCAGTAGGGAAAAATTGGCTTTTTGCAAAACTGTAACCATAGAGCTTAACACCAGCCATATATGCATGTAGTATAGCATTATTCTGTCCATTACTCTCTATGTGTTATTTTGCCAGCATATTCCATGTGCCGACCCGTTTTCGGGCTGCAACGTTTCATGTTGCAGACTTTTCAGACGACGAGTAAGGTGCCTTAGGTCGTGGTCTTATACTCAGTGATGCCGTTGGAGTTGATGGACTCACTTATCTTCCAAGTCTTCCGCTGTTATCGTTTTAGATGGCCTTAAGCCATATTTGTCATACTTATTTCTCTCTTGAGATACTCGTTGTAATAAGTGTGTGATTGCTACTCTGTTATAAATCCTCCAAGTACTGTGCGTGTCAGCATTACTGATCCAGGGATGACACTGGTGCACGGTAGATCAGACTGTTTGAGGTCTGGTCGCTACAAAGGTGGTATCAGAGCACACGCTGACTGTAGGACACGACCACTAAGCTTAAACCCTAGAACACTACTCTCTTCTCATTTCTGACTCCTCTCCAATTTCTACTCTTTTAGGAATGGCGGATGCAAGGAACAAGTTCATGCAACCGGATGAAGATACACCTTTTGGACGACACTTGAAGGAAGTCACTAAGTACCTGAACATCAGAATACCAAGCTTCACCGGGACCTACAACGCCACACTACCAGAAGAGGAGCGCTGGAAGATTCAAGCTCAAGTTCCAGGAAGGACGTTTACGCCAGTCACTGAGCTTATAGAGTTTTCCTTTGATGCACCAACCTGGAGTTTAGGGAAGAGCATGGCAGCCCACATCACTATGGGACGCATTGGAGAAGTCTACCACAGGGGGCTTAAGGATACTATTTATCAGATTTGTGGACGCCGAGATGAGCAATGGGAGATGATCAGCACCAAGAAGGATGGATCAATTGCAGCTTTCATCCAGGAGCAAAACCAACACATTCGTCGCCAGGAGAACCAGATGTGCGCAGACATGATAGATCTGAAGAAGGCATTGACCATGATCACGGAGTTGGAGGAAGAACTCAAGGCTACACACGAGGATTATATGGAGGAAATCGTCGCACTGTTGGAGAGGAATGACGACCTGATAAAGAAGATCGAAGTATTCATGGGAGACCCAGCACCAGGAGGAGAAGATGATGATTGCACTTGGCCGGATAACTACATCATCATCGACGACACCGACTCAGACCCCAGTTAAGATGATTTTGTTGATGAAGCTGGAGCAGATATCATGGAGTCTTCGACCGATCAAAATTTCTAGTAGACCACCATAATCAGTAGTAGTATTCCCCCATGTATATAGTATAGTCCGAGCACTTTGTAACAATAGTTAGATCGATTGTATGCCTTGTTTGAATTGATTGAGTGATATTGATTGTGTTTGTCTCATGAGCATATGGGTAGTGTTTTCTCTCTAGACCTCATTCTATTCTAAATTCTCATCTTTTCTAAACCTATCAGATGCCTCCGAGACGCGACACCGGATTTGTTTTTCCACCTGAGATCACTCAGTTGATTCAACAGCAGAATGCCCTGATGCAAGTGTTAGTACAGAACCAAGGCAACAACAACAACAACAAGAACCCACCACCACCACCTGTTGATCACTTAGCCCGTTTCTTGAGGCTAAATCCTCCGGTGTTTTCCAGCAGCACCAAGCCGATTGTTGCAGATGATTGGCTCCACAAAGTTGGAAGGGAGTTGACCACTGCAGGATGCACAGATGCGGAGAGAGTGCGTTTTGCCGCACATCAGCTTGATGGACCCGCAGCATCATGGTGGGAGAATTACACAGCCACACACCCTATTGACACTGTCACATGGGACCAGTTTCAGCAAGCTTTCCGTACTGCCCATGTCTCAGCAGGAGCTATGGCTATGAAGAAGCGTGAGTTTCGCAACCTACGCCAAGGAGGACGCACCGTAGGCCAGTATGTGGAGGACTTTAGTAAGTTAGCACGTTATGCTCCAGATGACGTTGCTACAGATGCAGCCAAGCAGGAGAAGTTTCTGGAAGGACTGAATGATGAGCTGAGCATGCAGTTGATGGTAGCAACCTTCAACAACTACCAGGAGTTGGTAGATAGAGCTCTCATGATTGAAGGGAAGCAGCAGCAGATTGAAAACCGTAAAAGGAAGTATGGACAAGGGAAGTACAATTCTGGAGCTCAGCAGAAGCCATGTTTTACCTCGAAATCGGGAGGACCATTTCAGCATACCCATGGAGGAGGTTCGCACAACCATAATGGCCCCAAGAATGGTAATGGGAATGTCGGAAGCAACGGCCAGAACCGTACCAACCCTTCAACCCCAGCTAAGAGAGACCTGATCCAAGTCACTTGCTTTAAGTGTCAGAAGACTGGACATTATGCCAATGACTATCCTGAAGCCCAGAATGGAAATGGCAATGGAAGCTCTGGGAAGAAGCCGAACCCTTTCAACAAAGGACATGTGAACCACGTTAGCGTGGAGGAGGTTGAAGCTCAGCCAGATGCAGTAATAGGTAAGTTTTTGGTTAAGTCATTTATTGCACTCATTCTTTTTGATACTGGTGCATCGCATTCATACATATCAAGGGGATTTGTGGATAAGTATAAACTGCCAACCCAAGCCCTTAGGTCACCCATGTTAGTAACCTCGCCACGAGCAGAGTATATGGCTAGTTTATGGTGTGATCGGTTACCATTAAGGATTGGTAACTACGTGTTTCCCTCGGACCTAATAGTACTGGAATCGCAAGGATTGGATGTGATATTAGGCATGGATTGGTTATTGAAGTATGGAGGGAACATTGAGTGCGCCAGTAAGTCGATTTTGCTTACCACCCCAGAAGGAAGAAGGATTAAGTATGTATCCCGGCATATGCCGAAGAGGACTCAGGTGAATTCCTTCTCAGGAGTTGTACAGGAGGAAGTACCAGTGGTGAAGGATTACCCGGATGTATTTCCAGAAGAGTTGCCAGGCATGCCACCGGATAGAGACATTGAGTTTTTGATTGAGCTTTTGCCAAGCACAGGGCCAATATCTAAGAGACCGTACAGAATGCCCGCAAAAGATTTGGAGGAGATTAAGAAGCAGATTAAGGAGTTACTGGATAAAGGCTATATTCGCCCAAGTTCTTCACCTTGGGGATCACCCGTACTTCTAGTGGAGAAGAAAGATGGATCGTTGAGGATGGTTGTTGATTATCGTGGATTGAATGAAGTGACCATAAAAAATAAGTACCCACTACCGATGATCAATGATCTGTTTGACCGATTACAAGGAGCTAAGGTATTTTCCAAGATCGATCTACGATCAGGATACCATCAGTTGAAGATTCGAGAGCAGGATATACCTAAGACGGCTTTTACCACCAGGTATGGGTTGTACGAGTATACCGTTATGTCATTTGGTCTGACTAACGCACCTGCCTATTTCATGAACATGATGAACAAAGTGTTTATGGAGTTTTATGATAAGTTCGTCGTAGTGTTCATTGATGAAATTTTGGTTTACTCCAAGAATGAAAAGGAGCATAAGGAACATTTGCGTTTGGTACTTGAGAAGCTCAGAGAACATCAGTTATACGCCAAGTTCAGCAAATGTGAGTTTTGGTTGAAGGAAGTTGGATTCCTCAGACATGTTATATCCGGAGAAGGAATAGCAGTAGACCCCGCCAAAGTCGACACTGTGACAAGCTGGGAATCACCCACATCAGTTGGAGAGATCCGGAGTTTTCTTGGACTTGCAGGATACTACCGGAGGTTCATTGAGAATTTCACGAGGATTGCTAAGCCCATGACAGAGCTGTTAAAGAAGGACACCAAGTTCAATTGGACTGAGGAATGTGAAGCTAGTTTCCAAGAGTTGAAGAAACGTTTGGTTACATCACCAGTGTTGATTCTGCCAGATCAATGCAAGGATTATGAAGTATATTGCGATGCTTCACGTCGAGGACTTGGAGCAGTGCTAATGCAGGAGGGAAGAGTTGTTTCATATGCTTCACGACAACTTAAACCCCATGAGAAGAATTATGCCACGCATGATCTGGAGTTAGCAGCCGTAGTACATGCGTTGAGGACATGGAGACATTTTCTCATCGGAAATCACTGTAGGTGTACACGAATCACAAGAGTTTGAAGTACATTTTCACGCAGAAGGAGTTGAATCTCAGGCAAAGGAGATGGTTGGAGCTCATTAAGGATTATGATATGAGATTGCATTATCACCCAGGGAAGGCTAACGTAGTAGCTGATGCGTTGAGCCGCAAAAGTCATGTCAACACACTCATGATCGGAGAATTACCCAAGAAGTTAGCCGAGGATCTTCGCGAACTACGTTTGGAAATAGTTCCGAGAGGCTATGTAGCAACGTTGGAGATTCAGTCTACCTTGATGGAAAAGATCAGGGAAGCTCAGAAGACAGACAAGGAGATTGCAGAAATAAAGAAAAGGATGAGTAAAGGAAAAGCCAAGGGATTTCGTGAGGATGAGCATGATACCTTATGGTTTGAGGACCGCGTTTATGTGCCCAATGATCCGGAGATCAGGAAGTTGATCTTGCAAGAGGCCCATGATTCGCCTTATTCGATTCACCCAGGAAATACCAAGATGTATTTGGATTTGAAGGATACTTTCTGGTGGATTGGAATGAAGAAGGATATTGCGGAGTATGTAGCAGTTTGTGATGTATGTCAGAGAGTGAAGGCAGAGCATCAGAAGCCAGCAGGATTGCTACGACCATTGCTGATACCCGAATGGAAGTGGGATAAACTAGGCATGGATTTTATCACGGGATTGCCCAGGACTCGTTCAGGCTATGACTCGATATGGGTTGTAGTCGATCGTTTGACGAAGGTAGCTCATTTCATCCCAGTAAAGACCACTTACACCAGTGCTAAGTTGGCAAAGATATACATGACTAGGATCGTATGTCTGCATGGAGTTCCGAGGACCATTGTATCAGATAGAGGAACCCAGTTTACTTCGAAGTTTTGGAATCAATTACATGAAACTTTGGGTACCAGGCTAGAGTTCAGTACAGCCTTTCACCCACAGACAGACGGACAGACTGAGAGAGTCAATCAGATTTTGGAAGATATGCTGAGAGCTTGTGCGCTAGATTATGGATCTAGTTGGGACGACAATTTGCCGTATGCAGAATTCTCTTACAACAACAGTTATCAAACCAGTTTGAAGATGGCCCCTTTCGAAGCTTTATACGGAAGGAGGTGTAGAACACCATTGTTATGGGACGAAGTTGGAGACCGCCAGTTGTTTGGACCAGATTTGATTAAAGAGTCCAAACAGAAAGTGAAGTTGATTCGCGATAGGCTCAAGGTAGCCCAGTCCTGGCAGAAGATTTATGCGGATTCTAAACGCAAGGAGATAGTTTACGAAGTTGGAGACAGAGTTTACCTACGAGTATCACCACTTCGAGGAGTGAAGCGCTTTGGAGTTAAGGGAAAGTTAGTGCCACGTTTTGTAGGACCATACAAAGTTTTGGAGCGTATGGGAGAAGTTGCCTACAAGCTGGAATTGCCTAAAGGATTGTCAGGAGTTCATGACGTATTTCACGTTTCCCAGTTGTAGAAGTGCCACGCAGATATGGCTGATATACCACTGAGAGATACGGTGCCATTGGAAGTGATTCAGTTGGATAGTGACTTGACCTATGAGGAGAAACCAGTTAAGATTCTGGAGTATGCCAGCCGAGTCACCCGCAGCAAGGTTATCAAATTTTGCAAAGTTCAGTGGAGTCACCATACCGAGGACGAAGCCACCTGGGAACGAGAGGAAGATCTACGGAAGGACCACTCTCACCTATTTTCTAGCCAACCCGAATCTCAAGGGCGAGATTCCTCTTAAGGGGGTAGGTTTGTAACATCCCAAATTTTCAATTTGGAATGTTATACATTAGATCATCATTGCATAGCATATTTTATTGCATTTTGGCAAATCCTCGAAATCCTAAGCAACTCAAGGACCCTAGGGGAGAGTTGGGGATTTTCCCGGTTTTCATATTTGATTTTTTATCAAATAATGAAACGAGGATTTTGGTTTTAATTATTTTTCTCTCCGGAAAATATTTCATATTAAAATAAATGAGAGGAGAAAATATGACTTCTCCGAAATAATTGAAATATTGGAGGAAAAATATTAAAATCAAATATTTGATTTTATTCTGATTTTATTTGCAATTTTATTTGCATTAGAAAAATTTCACGTTTTCAAAACTGCATTTTTGGGCCAAGAAAATGTTCATCTCGTTCTAATTATTTTAATTAGACAGTGAAAATTTATTTTGGCATTTTTAGATTTTTATTTATTTTTCTAGGATTTTTTTAGGTTCGGTGGAATTATTTAAAAAAAAATTCCCGCGAGCGCCGACTGGGCCGAAGCCCAGCCGAGCGGCCCAGCCCAGCTCCCCGTCGTCTCCGAGCTGGAGACGTCCGCGCCGCCGCCCGAGTCCCGATCGACGCCGCCTCCCGCCGCCTTGCCCCCTCCCCCACGGCAGCCCCCCCACCTATATATACCCCGCACCCCGCCGCCTCCCTCACCACGTCCCACCCCGACCGAAGCCCGCCGGAGCCGCCCGACGCCGGAGTCCGAAGCCGCCGACGCCGGAGACGCCGAACGCCGCCGCCCATCGCCACCCGCCGCCTCCCCGCACCCCGCCGCACCCCTTGAAGCCCCGCCGGAGCCCGTCCCGCCCGCCGGAGTAACCTCGCCGGAGGTAACCGAAGCCGCAGCCGCCGAGTCCGGTTTTTTTAAAAAGAAAACGTTTCGTTTTATTTTTTAGAAACCCTAGGTTTATTTTTTTTAAGATCGGTTTATTTTTTTTCTTTGGTTTAGTTAGTTAGTGAACGTTCACCGGTCCGTTCGTTTTAACGAACGTGTTCACCGTTTAGTTGCTGTTAACGAACGTCTGTTCGATTAACTGTTCGTCAGTTTTCTTATTCGTCGAATTATTCGCGATTATTACAGATTGCGATTTCCGATCTGTTTTTCATTTTAGTTTAACTTTTCGCTCGTTTATCGAAATCAGGTGATTCAATCGCCTAGAGTTTCGTCTCGAAATTCTCTTTCCGTTTAATCAACTCAAACAAGTTTGTGCTACTGTAAAATTTGACTTAGATCCAGATTAGTAAACGAAGCCTGTTTCTTTTGTCGTTTGACTTTCGTTGCTTCGTTCGATTTGATTCTTTTGCAAACCAGAGTTCTTAAGTTGAACTTTCTGGTTAGATCTTTTACTTGAGTTTTACCTGTGCATTAGATGAGTGCTTATTGTATGCTTGTTTGTTTGCGATAGAGTACCCGGAGTGCGCCGCTTGCTACTTCGAATCTCTAAGTTTCACGGATCATCAGCAAGGCAAGTAACACTTTGATCATACCTCTTTACTACCCAGTTTTATTGCATTAGAACAATCCTCAAACATTGCATGATTAGGATCTAATTAAATTGTGGGTATTGGGAAGTAGATGAGGTAGTACCTATTGCCCTGTTTATTATCAAACCTTGGGAGTTACTTCTACGTTTGCTCATGTTGCTATGCTATGCTAGTAGACGTGGATTGGGTTTGAATGTATCCATGACAGATGTGAGATTGTTAAATTAATTGTTTACTTAAGGTGGCAACTAAAACACACATCTGGGTGGATTGAGGCACCTGGGTATCCCAGTGATTGCCTGTTTTTCTTTGGACCGCCACCCAGGTTCAAAGGGATCATGAGATTATTCATGCTAGAAACTTCCGTCTGCAGCCGCAAGCTATTATGGGCTCTAGCATAGTTGAGTAGGTTGTGTGAGCTCTTGAAGAGGTAGACTAGCAGATGTAGGGGATGTAGGTGGTACTGTTTACCCGGAGTAGAGAGTTAACGCTTCTGAAAGACTGTGTCTCGGTCATCCGTTTCTCAAACACCATGAAGTGCGAGAATCCCAACGGAGGAGATCGAGTCTTGTGGGGAAAAGTGCACAAACCTCTGCAGAGTGTATAAACTAATCATGGTTAGCCGTGTCCCCGGTTATGGACATCTTGAATATCTAGTACTTGGATTATCATGTGAATCTCATCATGTTACTTTAATTAATTTTGTTGGGTTAATGATGATACTTAATTGGGATTGAGATGCTGTCAACCATCTCAATGTTTAACAACCACCATGATAGTTAAATAAAATTGATTCCTTTGCAGTAGGGAAAAATTGGCTTTTTGCAAAACTGTAACCATAGAGCTTAACACCAGCCATATATGCATGTAGTATAGCATTATTCTGTCCATTACTCTCTATGTGTTATTTTGTCGCCATATTCCATGTGCCGACCCGTTTTCGGGCTGCAACGTTTCATGTTGCAGACTTTTCAGACGACGAGTAAGGTGCCTTAGGTCGTGGTCTTATACTCAGTGATGCCGTTGGAGTTGATGGACTCACTTATCTTCCAAGTCTTCCGCTGTTATCGTTTTAGATGGCCTTAAGCCATATTTGTCATACTTATTTCTCTCTTGAGATACTCGTTGTAATACGTGTGTGATTGCTACTCTGTTATAAATCCTCCAAGTACTGTGCGTGTCAGCATTACTGATCCAGGGATGACACTGGTGCACGGTAGATCAGACTGTTTGAGGTCTGGTCGCTACAAATATCATGCATAATTTCTTTGTATAAGTCATGAGGTATTGCACTAGCACTAGCACCCATATCACATAAGCCATGATAACAATGATCTCCTATTTTAACAGAAATAACAGGCATGCCTACCACAGATCTATGTTTATCTTTAGCACAAACTTTAGCAATTCTAGCAGTCTCATTACAGAAATAGATAGCATGCCCATCAATATTATCAGCCAAGAGATCTTTAACCATAGCAATATTAGGTTCAACTTTAACTTGCTCAGGAGGTGTATAAGTTCTAATATTGCTTTTACGAACCACAGTTGAAGCTTTAGCATGATCTTTTATCCTAATAGGGAAAGGTGGTTTCTCAACATAAGCAGTAGGATCATTATAAGTGATAGTCTTTTCTTCAACTTTAATAGGTGCGGCTACTTTTACTTCTATGGGAGGATGATATTTAAACCACTTCTCCTTAGGGAGATCAACATGGGTAGCAAAAGATTCACAGAAAGAAGCTACTATCTCAGAGTCAAGTCCATATTTAGTGCTAAATTTACGGAAAACATCGGTATCCATAAAAGATTTAACACAATCAAACATAGGCGTCATACCTGACTCCTTACCTTCGTCGAGATCCCAATCTTCAGAGTTGCGTTTAATTCTTTCCAATAAATCCCATTTGAATTCAATAGTCTTCATCATAAAAGAGCCAACACAAGAAGTATCAAGCATGGTGCGATTGTTATCAGAAAGCCGAGCATAAATTTTTTGAATAATCATTTCTCTTGAGAGCTCATGATTGGGGCATGAATATAACATTGATTTAAGCCTCCCCCAAGCTTGAGCGATGCTTTCTCTTCGCGAGGCCAAAAATTATATATATAATTGCGATCACAATGAACAAGATGAATAGGATAAAACTTCTGATGAAATTCCAATTTCAATCGTTTGTAGTTCCATGATCCCATATCATCACATAGCCTATACCATGTCAATGCATCTCCCTTAAAAGATAAAGGGAAGACCTTCTTCTTGATAACATCATCGGGCATACCTGCAAGCTTAAATAATCCACATACTTCATCCACATATATTAGGTGCTCATCAGGATGTAATGTTCCATCTCCTTCAAAAGGATTAGCTAGCAGTTTTTCTAACATACCCGAAGGAATTTCAAAGTAGACATTTTCATTTTCAGTAGGTTCAGTAGGTTGAGGAGCAACTCTTTGCTCTACTGGTCGGGGTGAAGATACCCCGAACAAGCCCCTCAGAGGATTACTTTCCATAGTGACAAGTGACAGTAAATTTCAGCACACTATATAAATTTTTCCTTACCAAATTGCACCTACCAAAGGCGCTTCACTCCCCGGCAACGGCGCCAGAAAAGAGTCTTGATGACCCACAAGGATAGGGGATCTATCGTAGTCCTTTTGATAAGTAAGAGTGTCGAACCCAACGAGGAGCAGAAGGAAATGATAAGCGGTTTTCAGCAAGGTATTCTCTGCAAGCACTGAAATTATAGGTAACAGATAGTTTTATGATTAGATAATTTGTAATGAGCAACAAGTAACAAAAGTAAATAAAGTGCAGCAAGGTGGCCCAATCCTTTTTGTAGCAAAGGACAAGCCTGGACAAACTCTTATATAGAGAAAAGCGCTCCCGAGGACACATGGGAATTATCGTCAAACTAGTTTTCATCACGTTCATATGATTCACGTTCGGTACTTTGATAATTTGATATGTGGGTGGACCGGTGCTTGGGTGTTGTCCTTACTTGGACAAGCATCCCACTTATGATTAACTCCTATTGCAAGCATCCGCAACTACAAAAGAAGTATTAAGGTAAACCTAACCATAGCATGAAACATATGGATCCAAATCAGCCCCTTACGAAGCAAAGCATAAACTAGGGTTTAAGCTTCTGTCAGTCTAGCAACCCATCATCTACTTATTACTTCCCAATGCCTTCCTCTAGGCCCAAATAATGGTGAAGTGTCATGTAGTCGACGTTCACATAACACAACTAGAGGAGAGACAACATACATCTCATCAAAATATCGAACGAATACCAAATTCACATGACTACTAATAGCAAGACTTCTCCCATGTCCTCAGGAACAAACGTAACTACTCACAAAGCATATTCATGTTCATAATCAGAGGGGTATTAATATGCATATAGGATCTGAACATATGATCTTCCACCAAATAAACCAACTAGCATCAACTACAAGGAGTAATCAACACTACTAGCAACCTACAGGTACCAATCTCAGACTTAAAGATAAGAATTGGATACAAGAGATGAACTAGGGTTTGAGAGGAGATGGTGCTGGTGAAGATGTTGATGGAGATTGACCCCCTCCCGATGAGAGGATCGTTGGTGATGACGATGGCGATGATTTCCCCCTCCCGGAGGGAAGTGTCCCCGGCAGAACAGCTCAGCCGGAGCCCTAGATTGGTTCCGCCAAGGTTCCGCCTCGTGGCGGTGGAGTCTCGTCCCGAAAGCTTGATTCTTATTTTTCTTCGAACGAAAGATTTCATATAGCAGAAGATGGGCACCGGAGGGCCAACAGGGGGGCCACGAGGCAGGGGGCGCGCCCAGGGGGTAGGGCGCACCCCCACCCTCGTGGCCAGGGTGTGGGCCCCCTCTGGTATTTCTTTCGCTCAATATATTTTATTATTTCCAAAAATAACTTTCGTGGAGTTTCAGGACTTTTGGAGTTGTGCAGAATAGGTCTCTAATATTTGCTCCTTTTCCAGCCCAGAATTCCAGCTGCCGGCATTCTCCCTCCTTATGTAAACCTTGTAAAATAAGAGAGAATAGGCATAAGTATTGTGACATAATGTGTAATAACAGCCCATAATGCAATAAATATCGATATAAAAGCATGATGCAAAATGGACGTATCACCGTGCTTCCTAGCAACGAAGTCTCTTTTATCATAACATTGATTCTTTGATTGTGGGTTATCAAGATCAACAACAGGTTCAATCTCTACATCATTGTTATTGCTAGGTTGAGCATCAACATGAACATCATCATTAACATTATCACTAGGTTCATGTTCATTACCAGATTGTGTTTCAGCATCAGAAATAGAAATATCATTGGGATTCTCAGGTGTGTCAACAACAGGTTCACTAGAAGCATGCAAAGTCCTATCATTTTTATTTTTCTTCTTCTTAGAAGGACTAAGTGTATCAACATTAGTTCTCTGAGAATCTTGCTCAATTCTCTTAGGGTGGCCATCAAGATATAAAGGTTCCTGAGTCATTCTACCCCCTCTAGTCGCAACTCTAACAGCATTGTCATCTTGTGCTTTAAGCACTTGTTCTACTTGAGTGGTAACCATAGAAGCATGTTTACTAATGAGTTTAAGTTCACCTTTAACGCTAGACATATAATCACTCAAGTGTTCAATCATATAAGCATTTCGTTTCAATTGTCTACCAACATAAGCATTGAAGTTTTCTTGTTTAACAATGAAATTATCAAACTCATCTAAGCATTGGCTAGCAGACTTATTACGAGGAATATCACCTTCATCAAATCTATAGAGAGAATTTACCTTTACTACATGTGTCGGGTTATCAAGACCATGTATTTCTTCAATAGGTGGTAACTTCTTAACATCTTCAGCTTCAATACCCTTTTCTTTCATAGATTTCTTTGCCTCTTGCATATCTTCAGGACTGAGAAATAGAATACCCCTTTTCTTCGGAGTTGGCTTAGGAGTTGGTTCAGGAAGTGTCCAATTATTATCATTACTCGACATATTATTCAATAGCAATTCAGCTTGATCAACAGTTCTTTCCCTGAAAACACAACCAACACAACTATCCATGTGGTCTTTGGAAGCATCAGTTAGTCCATTATAAAAGATATCAAGTATTTCATTTTTCTTGAGAGGATGATCATGCAAATCATTAAGTAATCGGAGAAGCCTCCCCCAAGCTTGTGGGAGACTCTCTTCTTCAATTTGGACAAAATTATATACTTCCCTTAAGGCAGCTTGTTTCTTATGAGCGGGGAAATATTTAGCAGAGAAGTAATAAATCATATCCTGGGAACTACACACACAACCAGGAGCAAGAGAATTAAACCATGTTTTAACATCACCCTTTAATGAGAATGGAAATAACTTAAGGATATAGTAGTAACGAATATTTTCCTCATTGGTGAATAGGGTGGCTATATCATTTAATTTAGTAAGATGTGCCACAACAGTTTCAGATTCATAGCCATAAAAAGGATCAGATTCAACCAAAGTAATTAACTCAGGATCGACAGAGAAATCATAATCCTTATCAGAAATACAGATAGGTGAAGTAGTAAAACCACGATCATATTTCATTCTAGCATTCAAAGACTTTTCTTTCAGCTTAACTAACAGTTTCTTAAGATCATATCTATCTTTGCAAGCAAAAAAGTCTCTAGCAGTTTCTTCATCCATAACATAACCCTCAGGCACATCAGGCAATTCATATCTAGGGGGAGAATCTTCATCATCACTTCCATCAATATTCAGTTTCAATAATTTCATTCTCTCTAACCCTAGCAAGTTGTTCATCAAGAAATTCACCTAGTGGCACAATATTATCAAGCATAGAAGTAGTTTCATCATAAGCAACATGCATAGCAGAAGTGGCATCATCAATAACATGCGACATATCAAAATCAATAGCAGGTGTCAGTGCCGCAAATTTACTCATAACAGAAGGTGAATCAAGTGCAGAGCTAGATGGCAGTTCCTTACCTCCCCTCGTAGTTGAGGGATAAATCTTGGTTTTTTCATCTTTCAAGTTCCTCATAGTGATCAGCAGATATAAATCCCAAGTGACTCAAAGAATAGAGCTATGCTCCCCGGCAACGGCGCCAGAAAATAGTCTTGACAACCCAGAAGTATAGGGGATCGCAACAGTTTTCGAGGGTAGAGTATTCAACCCAAATTTATTGATTCGACACAAGGGGAGCCAAAGAATATTCTCAAGTATTAGCAGTTGAGTTGTCAATTCAACCACACCTGGAAAACTTAATATCTGCAGCAAAGTATTAAGTAGCAAAGTAATATGGAAGTAACGGTAACGGTGGCAAAAGTAACAATAGTAGTTTTTGTAGTAATTGTAACAGCGACAACGGAAAAGTAACTAAGTAAAGATCAATATGTGAAATGCTCGTAGGCATTGGATCAGTGATGGATAATTATGTTGGTGCGATTCCTCATGCAACAGTTATAACATAGGGTGACACAGAACTAGTTCTAGTTCATCAATGTGATGTAGGTATGTATTCCGAATATAGTCATACGTGCTTATGGAAAAGAACTTGCATGACATCTTTTGTCCTACGCTCCCGTGGCAGCGGGGTCCTATTGGAAACTAAGGGATATTAAGGCCTCCCTTTTAATAGAGTACCGGACCAAAGCATTAACAATTAATGAATACATGAACTCCTGAAACTACGGTCATCACCGCGAGTGGTCCCAATTATTGTCACTTCGGGGTTACCGGATCATAACACATAGTAGGTGACTACTGACTTGCAAGATAGGATCAAGAACTCACATATATTCATGAAAACATAATAGGTTCAGATCTGAAATCATGGCACTCGGGCCCTAGTGACAAGCATTAAGCATAGCAAAGTCATAGCAACATCAATCTCAGAACATTATGGATACTAGGGATCAAACCCTAACAAAACTAACTCGATTACATGGTAAATATCATCCAACCCATCACCGTCCAGCAAGCCTACGATGGAATTACTCACGCATGGCGGTGAGCATCATGAAATTGGTGATGGAGGAAGGTTGATGATGACGATGGCGATGGATTCCCCTCTCCGGAGCCCCGAACGGACTCCAGATCAGCCCTCCCGAGAGAGATTAGGGCTTGGCGGCAGCTCCGTATCGTAAAACATGATGAATCCTTCTCTCTGATTTTTTTTCTCCCCGAACGCGAATATATATAGTTGGAGTTGAGGTCGGTGGAGACTCAGGGGGCCCACGAGGTAGGGGGCGCACCCTCCACCCTCGTGGACAGGGTGTGGGGCCCCTGGTGTTGATTCTTTCGCCAGTATGTTTTATTAATTCCAAAGATATTCTCCGTGAAGTTTCAGGTCATTCCGAGAACTTCTATTTCTGCACAAAAATAACACCATGACAATTCTGCTGAAAACAGTGTCAATCCGGGTTAGTTCCATTCAAATCATGCAAGTTAGAGTCCAAAACAAGGGCAAAAGTGTTTGGAAAAGTAGATACGTTGGAGACGTATCACGGGGGTCGCTTCTCCTTCGTTCCCGTGTGCTAGACATTTTGGTGTAATGCACTTGGGAACGGAAGGAGGAGCGACCATCACCAACGGTCGAATGTATACACCACGTGAGCTGAGAGTTTTCAAGAAAAGACTCAACAGACCGATAGTCAATCCGTGATGAATAATAATGATCTAATTTAGTTTTTGTAGTACATATGTTTAATTGTACAAGTTTAATCTTTGAATTATGAACATAGGAAATGTCGTCGATGTCGTTGTCAGACGACGAAAGTCTCCCGGCGGAGTGCGACTGGTGCGGCGACGACCGGGGTCTGTGCGACAGGCCTCACCTGGTAGAAGGTCGGCGCTTCAGCATTAAGCTCCAGGAGACCTTCGATGTTGAAACGGTATGCAACGACAACAAGTGTCTTTTTCCTTAATTAAGCATGACTTTTATTTCTTCAACGTGTAATTTTCGTTTTTATAATTCGACTAGCTTATCCCATGCCATACAAGACCCTACGTCTTGGAGAGGATGGATTTTGAAGATCATGAAAGTATGGAAACAAAGATAATTCACCTAAGGACCCATCATGGTATGAATTTTGATGTAAATCTATACAATTCTGATAGCGTAACCCATTTTGGTTACCCGAATTGGGAAGCACTTTGCAAGACGTATGCTTTTCATGAGGGTATGCTTGTCACCATGGATCTTGGTGATCCTAACATCGCCGAAGACAATATGGAGATTTGGGTCCTTGTTGATACGCTTCCAATTCTACCGCTATGTGAGTTTCTCAAACATAGTTATTAAGTAATTTATATTATTTATTTCAAAATAGTTGACAGCTTATTTCATTGATAGCTTATTTTCATTCTTCAAATAATGTGCGGACGATGGTAGACATAACCTACTACATCGATGGCTCATAATTAACTTATCAGGAGAAAAATCATCTGATCTCATTTATTAATGATCTTGAGAATTACAATATCTATTATCAAACTCCTCCACATTATGGTCAATACGTGCCACTAGTGCACGTGTTGAACTACGGTAACATTCATGGAGATGTCATGGTAAGATTTTTTACTATTACGACATCCGTGCATCTTTTGCATAAATTCTTCTAAAACTCAACTACATTGCTAACTACGAAGTTATTACTATGTTTTTCAATAGAAAATCCCGAAGGATTGTGTGCCTCATCTGATGTTTCCGAAAGGTTGCCTTGATGTTATGAACTTATGGCCAGGTCATCCTACGCATCACTGTTGTTCATACCGGATTTCTAAAACCGATGAAGACATGACAATCAAAGATTGGAAGAAATGTATGGTCAATCGTAGGGAGCTACTTGGAAGCAACATTGTGCGAAGCGCAAGAACCGGAGACAGGATAATCTCCGTTCTTCATAATGAAGAGTCAGGCCCTATCTTGTTTTATACTATTTTACCTAAGAGAGGGTAGTAGGTCCTATGAGAAAGGAGTAGGTCCTAGGTACAATGTGTTATTATGTGCTACAATGTGTTAGAGTTGATGATGATGAGGAGGAGTTGTGATTATGACTAGTGACCAACTTGCTATATGATGTCTCACTGATGAAAATGATGATCATGAGGAGCTGTTATATGACAATGATGTATTATGATGATAAGTTGTTAATGATATGATGATGATGATGATGATTTATTATATCATTGGGTGAAAGAACCGCTGATTAGTTTCAAGTGGATGGATCCATCCACTTGAAACTAGTCCACGGTTCTTTCACCCAGTGATGTAATAACTCATTATGATGTAAAAACAATATCTAAATTGGTACTGTATGAAAACTTGTACTCCCTCTGTCGTGGAATTGTCACGGCAGATGTCCTTGGGCTAGGACTTAGTCGTGGAGCCATCGCAACTAGGAAGCTTGAAGGGGTTATGCGGGACAAGGAACACGAGGGTTTATACTGGTTCGGCCCCTTACGGTGAAGGTAAAAGCCTACGTCCAGTTCGAGGTGTTATTGATTAGGGTTACGGTCGCCAGGGAGCTAAACAGCTATGCCCGGCTCCCGGAGAGATCGTTGTCGCCCTTAAACCACTGCCGGGTCGTCCCTCTATATAGGGAGGCTGACGCCCAGCAGCCCTTAGAGTCCCGGCCGGCTCATAAGAGTGTCCGGCTCGGACTCTAAACAATACCTGCCTTACACTACAAGTTCTATTATAACAATAAAGAGTGTACTACGAGCTTTAAGCCATCGCCGGGTCTCAGCCCATCTGTGGCCCATTATCTTGAAACTTAGCTCTGGGCTTCTGGCAATGACCCTTAGTGTAACCCGGCCCTCCTGGCGGGTGACTCCCAGGTCTATATCCTCAACATTAGGCCCCAGATTGACTTGAGCCGGCTCGTGTCATCTGCAGACAGAAAAAATCTCCGGCTTACCATTCATGTGAAGGTCATAACCCGGAGTGACGTCATCCTCTGGACTCCGGATAATCCGCCGTGACGTCATCCTCCATTAAGTCCGTTTTTTACTCCGCCAGATCCGCAACGGATCTTTGCTTTTACTGTCCTTCCGAGAATCGAGGCGCCGTGAGGGGGAGATAACCACGCCGTGGCCTCCTTGAATCCCGCGCCCACTTATGACTCGGCCTTATAAATAGGCCGGCCCAGCACTTTCTTCTCACACTCTCCCTCTTCCTCCTCGTGCCATCGCTCCTCTGCTCGAGCTCCGTCACTGCCGCCGCCGTCGCGCCCCTGGTCTTCATCAACCCGGCCGCTGCATCACCCTGATTCAGACCAGACTCACGGCGGTGACCTCCGCTCCTTCCAACTCCGGTAAGTCTTCTTCGCTCTGCCAGATAGATCTACTTGTAGGGTTCATCTTGTGTTCTTCGCGTTCTTCCCCATTACCGCAAACCTCCGTACTTCTTATAGTCACCACACTTAGTTGATTTGTAGCCTCACCTAGAGTCAGTGCGGTAGATGTTTGAAATCCGTTTCTTCTGCAAAGAACCTTCTTTTTACTGCATAAGAACTAGGCTCCACCTCACGAACTTCTCCTGCCTCTGTTTTTAGGTCTAGAAAATTTTCATTTCACCCGACCATTTTGATCCAAAAAAGTTACTGCAATATGTGAAATCTGTTTTACCACACTTAGTAAAAACTGCAGCCCTTGAACCTTGGCGGCTTACACTTCCGACTTAAAGAATACACGCGCCGAAAAACTTTCCGGTTTAAAGAGAAACATGCTCTGTCAACTCTTCCGGCTTAACTGTAGTAAACCGTAGATGATCAACTTATCCTGAAAGCCCCGACGGCTTAGATAACCCATCGTATCAATATATATCATTAGTCCCCTTCATAAGCCGTCATTGTAGTTTGAATGATAAACTCTGGCTTATAATTAACCCGGACACCTTTCTCTTTATCATAGAACCACCAACCGTCACCATGCCTCCCAAGGCTCCCATCACTTGCAACTGGATGAGATCCAACGTCACTGATGAAACCCTGGCCAACTTTGTTAAGTCCGGATATCTGCCCAGGAAGGAAGTGATGTCCTACCGTGCCCCTGATCCGTCAGAAGAAAGACCACAGCCGAGGGACGGGGAAGTAGTGATCTTTGCGGACCATATGAGCCGGGGCTTCGCACCGCCCGGCTCAAAATTCTTCCGGGATGTGCTCAACTTCTTTGACCTTCGACCTCAGGATATAGGACCCAATTCCATATCCAACATCTGCAACTTCCAAGTCTTTTGTGAAGTATATCTTGGAGAAGAGCCGAGTCTGCTGCTCTTCAGAGAGCTGTTTTATTTAAACCGCCAGAATGAGTGTGCCAACGGGCCAAGTCTAGAGTTAGGCGGCATCTCCATCCAGCGACGTAGGGACTGTCTGTTCCCTTACGTAGAACCGCCGAGCCACCCTAAGGACTGGAACCTGACTTGGTTCTACTGTCAAGATACATCCCCGGCTGACGAGAATCCACTGCCCGGTTTTCGCCCAACACGCCTGGAGCCGACTCATCCTCTCTCCGACAAACTGACTGCCGCGGAACGCCAGCCCCTGCTTCCAACGATCAACAAGATCAAGGCCCTGCTAGGCAACGGTCTGAACAGAATAGATCTGGTCCGGGTCTGGATCTCTTGGCGGGTGATCCCGTTGAGCCGCCGCCCCGGCTTAATGTGTGAGTACACCGGGCGAAAGGATGACCCGCAGAGGCACAGTCGCAATGATCTTGCAGAAGACGTTGCTGAAGAAGAGACCAAGGCTCTGCTAAACGAGAGCCTGGCAGACTGTGGAAGAACCGGGCTAGCCCCGTTCTGCAAGACCAATCCAGCCCCAGCGGTAAGCCGCTGACTTTAACCTTTCCATTTTGTTTTACCTGTCCTTTTACTAAGAGCTCATTACTGTTTTTCACAGGCTGATGATAAATTCTGGCGGGTCAAGTATGACCATGAGGCGGCCAAGAAGGCCGGGAAGGCGAAGAAAGCCGCCAAGAGAGCCGCCCCTCGCAAAAAGGGAAACAGACCCACTGCTTCGGAGCTGCTGCAATTAAGCGATAGCTCCGAGTCAGAGGTAACCCTTAAACCTTTTAAATTCCTGCAGTATATGTTGTCTGATGCTGTCCGCCTTATCAATACTTGCTTACTGATAGGACGACACCGGCGCCAGTAACCCGGTGATTGAAGAGGTAACGTTACTCCCCTCCGACTCGGAGCCTTTGCCACAGCTGAAAGTCCGAAGGGTAACCCGGAAAGTAAGCTTTTCTCATCCATTAGCTCATCAAGACCCTCAATTCCTTTTGAAGCAGCAGGTTCACGAGAGCCGGCGTCACACCCGGGCCCGCAAGGACACCGACCTCTCCACCGGGTTACCCGACGCAACGAGGAAACGCCGCACTGAGGTTTTTTCTCACCTGTACCCTTTTCATCCGTTGGCGGGTGTCATCCGTCAGCCACTCAACTCTTCTGACTCCAACTACCAGGAGACCTCCCCCTCTTCGGGTGACTCCATGCAGTCAAGTCTGCCGGCCTTCAAGACTGCCCCCGGGTAATAACAATCTTCTTATATTATCTGTCTGTACTTACCCTTTGTATGCCTAACACTTCTGCCTTTTCAGTGCCCAGGCAAAGCTCACCAAAAGAGCAAAGAAGACAAGGTCAGCCGGAGTGCCAGACTTGCCTGAGCCGGAGACGACGGCTCAAGAGCCGCCAGCCGCCTCCGCCCCCGAAGCCACCATTCCCATGGACACGGCGCCTGAAGCCCCTGCCCCGAGCACCAAGAGAACAACCGAAGCATCAGCTAACCCGGAGGCGTCCGGCTCAGCCCCACCAGCTAACGACCCGGACGTGGTAATTACCCGGACGGAGTATGTTGAGCCGGGGAGGCCGACCGCACTGGCCAAATGCTCTGCGAAGGGGGAGTTGCTGCAACCCCATCGGGTGAATCTGGATCTCTCCAGCTACACCGATTTAAGCATTGGAGAGCTTGTCTCAGGCTATATCAGCCAGGTTCACAAGAGCCGAGACGCCGAGATCGCCATGGTCAGCCAGATCCAACAGAAATCTGAGGTAACCTTCTACTGTTTTCTTATTTCTGCATAGTGATCCTTGTCATTCTAGCCCCAAAGTCTAGGACTTATACTTGAACATGTCGTAGACTTTAAATTCCGGCTTACTGAACTGAACCGGCCGTACATAGATAGATACGTTCAATATGCATTAGCCCCCAAGTGCCAAGTGTCTTTGCTTGGAAAGCGCTTGGGACTTTATAGAATGACTGTTAATAACCCGGAAATATATGCAGGCTGTTGGCAAGAAATTAGAGTCGGACCTGGCGGATCTCAAGAGCCGGCTGAAGGCACAAGAGATGGAGACCCGGAAGGCAAATGCCAAGTTTGTCTCCAGCATCGCCGCTCAGGAGAAGTTGAAGACTGAATTCGACGCTGAGCGGAAGGCCTGGGCTGAGGAGAAAGCTGCACTGGTGACCCGGGCAGAACAGGCGGAGAAGGCCCTTACTGAGAAGACCGCTGAGCTCTCCGGTCTAAAGCGCCAAGTGTCCCAAATGGTAGCTGCCATCTTCGGTAAGTCGCCTCACCGGCTTTCATGCACGTTGGAATGTTTACATCTCTTAACTCATCCTTATCACCGGGTCATCTGATGTTGTTAAACAGGTTCCAGAAGCGCCAACTTGAACCAGAGCGTGGTTACCAAGTTAAAGGCCGTGTACACCCTGGTGGAACAGCTCTACACCGGGTCACAGCGGGCTTTAGCTGTGGTGGCCCTGTCGAATGAAGTGCCGACTCATCTGGCCGAAGTCCTGTGCCGGCTCGCAGCTCTGCCGCAGCGGATCCAGGAGCTACGACGAGCATCCGCGAGATCCGGAGCAATCGCCGCACTGAGCCGGGCCAAAGCCTTCTTGCCGGAGCTAGACCCGGCAGACATCGCCCTGGGTTACCCCAGCCTGAAAGAAGACGGCTCAGTGTTCGACCAGAAGGACTTCGCGGCTTGTGTGAAGGCTGTGCGCCCGGTGGCCACCATCATCAGGAACGACACCGATTTAACCAAGTATCAGCCGGGATACAACGCGGAGAATCAGAGGATTCTAACCCCTCGCTATGAAGCTATCAATCTGATTCCTCCGGCTCGCCAGCACACCTTCGCCCCGGAGATTAACCCGGCCGGGTTAATTGACGAAGAAGCTCAGTTCGAAGCTCTCAGTGGCATCAACTGGAAGTCGTCGACCTTCGAAGCCTTGGGATCAGCCGGAGCAGAAGATGAGCCGGGGACTTCGACTCAGCAGGTGTCATAAACCGGCTAGCGGCTCACCAAACAACGCTCCACCCTTGGAACTTTGAAAGACTTTTTGTAATAGAATAGGCGCAACAATTTATCTCTGCCGTGCCATCGGGCACGTAATGAATGCTGAAATCCTTTGAAGTCATTCTTTTTGATGCTCCTCCGGGTTATAATTATCCTTCGTGCTTCTCAACCGCCCTGAGAATCAGGTGTCTGAGATGGATAACCCGGAAATTCAAACCAAAAAAACTGGTCCTTCACTATATTCTGAACATAGTCGTGATAACACACTCAACAGCTTGTAAGCATACTTCCGGGTTAAATAACCCGGGTAGCACGGTTATTATCTGAACTCGAATTTACTTGTCTTGATGACATCCATGATGCTCAACTAACAAGATAAACCAAAATTAAGCCGGCAAGTGAAACCCGGCAGTACATACTTTGACATGATCAGAGTAAACTTGTGGTAAAATGTAAAAATTTAAGGGCTTCCGGTTCGAATACGACCAGAACCTCGGTCCAAAGGGGTTAAGCTAAGATTCAGATACGATCATATAGCCCCCAGTGGGTTCGGCGATGCCAATCAAGAGGGTATCGACAGCTATGTTCTCTTGGGTTCGAATACGACCCATGTTTGAACAGGAAGCCCCCAAGTGATTCTGAAAATTGTTTAACGACGCTGATTCGAATACGATCCACGTCGGTTCTCAGAGGGGTTACACTATGATTCAAATATGACCAAAGGAAACCTCCCAATGAGCTCGGCACTTTGCCAATCAAATGGGTATCGACAGCTATGTTCTCTTTGGTTCGAATACGACCCATGTGTGAACAGGAAGCCCCCAAGTGACTTTATTGCTTACAGCTAGATTTGAAGATGATCATAAGCCGGATCTTCTGTAAGTCAGCATGTAAAAAACAACACACATACTTGGGAGAGAGCAAAGGATAGAGGTCCTGCTTTATTGCTTTATCATAATATATACATGGCTGAGATAAATATGTACATCACAAGAGCCGGTAGCTCAAGTGTAGTAAGGCCGAAGCTGAGCTATGTTCCACGGCCGACGGGTCTCCTCCTCAGATTTACGCGAGTCCTTATGCTCCCGGATATCAATGAGGTAATATGACCCGTTGTGCAAGTTCTTACTGACCACAAAAGGCCCTTCCCAAGGTGGGGATAACTTGTGTGCATCCGTTTGATCCTGGATAAGCCGGAGCACCAGGTCGCCTTCCTGAAAGACCCGTGACTTGACCCGGCGGCTATGATAACGGCGCAGGTCTTGTTGGTAAATCGCTGAACGGGCGGCTGCCACATCACGCTGTTCGTCCAACAAGTCTAGAGCATCTTGGCGCGCCTGTTCATTATCCGTCTCAACATAAGCCGCCACACGAGGTGAATCATGACGGATGTCGCTGGGGAGAACTGCTTCTGCTCCATAAACCATGAAGAAAGGCGTGAAGCCTGTAGACCTGTTAGGAGTAGTGTTGATGCTCCATAAAACGGAGGGCAATTCCTCCACCCAACAACCCGGCGTCCGTTGCAAAGGGACCAAGAGCCGGGGTTTAATGCCCTTCAGAATCTCCTGGTTAGCTCTCTCAGCTTGACCATTGGATTGGGGGTGTGCCACTGAAGAGACATCAAGCCGGATATGCTCTCTTTGACAAAACTCCTCCATAGCGCCTTTGGACAGATTAGTGCCATTGTCTGTTATGATGCTGTGTGGAAAGCCGAAGCGGAAGATCACCTTTTTCATAAATTGAACCGCCGTGGCTGCATCACACTTGCTAACTGGCTCAGCTTCCACCCACTTCGTGAATTTGTCCACTGCCACCAAGAGGTTGGTCTTCTTATCCTTGGACCGTTTAAAAGGCCCGACCATATCAAGCCCCCAGACCGCAAAGGGCCAAGTGATCGGGATCATCCTCAATTCCTGAGCCGGCACATGAGCCCGTCGGGAGAACCTTTGGCAGCCATCACATTTACTGACCAAGTCCTCTGCATCAGCGTGAGCCGTCAGCCAATAAAAACCATGACGGAAAGCCTTGGCCACAAGAGATTTTGAACCGGCATGATGGCCACAATCCCCTTCATGGATCTCGCGCAAGATCTCTTGACCTTCCTCAGGGGAGATACAACGCTGGAATGCCCCTGAAATACTGCGATGATGCAACTCGCCATCGATAACAATCATTGACTTAGCCCGCCGGGTTATTTGCCTGGCCAGAATTTCATCCTCAGGCAACTCTCCCCGGGTTATATAAGCCAGATACGGCATTGTCCAGTCTGGTATGATATGTAGAGCCGCCACCAGTCGTGCCTCCGGGTCAGGGATAGCCAAGTCCTCCTCTGTAGGCAACTTAACCGAAGGGTTATATAGGACATCCAGGAAAGTGTTAGGCGGCACCGGCTTCCGCTGAGAGCCGAGCCGGCTTAAAGCATCAGCCGCCTCATTCTTCCTGCGGTCAATGTGCTCCACTTGATATCCCTGAAAGTGCCCGGCAATGGCATTAACCTCGCGGCGATAAGCCGCCATTAGAGGATCCTTAGAATCCCAGGTGCCTGATACTTGTTGAGCCACCAAGTCTGAGTCACCAAAACACCTCACCCGGCTTAAGCTCATCTCCTTAGCCACCCGAAGACCGTGGAGCAAAGCCTCTTATTCAGCCGCATTGTTAGTGCAAGGAAACATCAACCGTAGCACATAATGGAACTTGTCACCTTTAGGGGAAGCCAAGACAACACCAGCCCCCGAGCCCTCCAGCTGCCTGGACCCATCAAAGTGAATAGTCCAATAAGTGTTATCCGGCTTTTGCTCGGGTACTTGTGACTCTGTCCAATCATTGATGAAATCCACCAAGGCCTGAGACTTGACAGCAGTGCGTGGCACATATTTAAGGTCATGAGGTCCAAGTTCTATAGCCCACTTAGCAATTCTCCCTGTAGCCTCTCTGTTTTGGATAATATCACCAAGAGGGGCGGAACTGACCACAGTGATGGGATGACCCTGAAAATAATGCTTAAGCTTCCGGCCCGCCATAAACACCCCATACACAAGCTTCTGCCAATGTGGATACCTCTGCTTGGACTCAATGAGCACCTCACTGATATAATAAACCGGCCGCTGAACCGGATGCTCCTTACCTGCCTCCTTGCGCTCCACCACAATAGCCACGCTGACGGCTCGTGCGTTTGCTGCCACATACAGTAGCAAGGGCTCCTTATCAACCGGAGCGGCAAGGACAGGGGGCTCTGCCAGTTGCTTTTTCAAATCCTCAAAAGCGGTGTTAGCTGCATCATTCCAGATGAAGTTGTCAGTTTTCTTCATCAACTGATATAAGGGCATAGCCTTCTCACCCAAACGACTTATAAACCGGCTTAAAGCAGCGATGCGACCCGCCAAACGTTGAATGTCATTTATGCACGCCGGCCTAGCCAAGGAAGTGATGGCCTTGATCTTCTCTGGGTTAGCCTCAATGCCTCTGTCAGAAACCAAAAAACCCAATAGTTTGCCTGCAGGAACACCAAAAACACATTTGGCCGGGTTAAGCATCATCTTATAGACCCGGAGATTGTCGAAGGTTTCCCTTAAGTCATCTATCAGGGTTTCCTCCTTGATGGATTTAACCACAATGTCGTCCACATAAGCGTGAACATTGCGCCCGATCTGTTTATGAAGACAATTCTGCACACAACGCTGGTAAGTCGCCTGTGCACACTTGAGTCCAAAGGGCATAGATACATAGCAGAAGGCTCCAAAGGGAGTGATGAACGCCGTCTTCTCCTGGTCCTTAACTGCCATCTTAATCTGATGATACCCGGAATAAGCATCCAAGAAACTTAAGCGTGCACAACCTGCCGTAGCATCAATGATCTGATCGATACGGGGGAGAGCAAAAGGATCAGCCGGACACGCCTTGTTCAAGTCCGTGTAATCCACACACATCCGCCAGGTGCCGTTCTTTTTAAGTACAAGCACCGGGTTAGCCAACCACTTTGGGTGAAAAACCTCAACAATGAACCCGGCCGCCAAAAGCCGGGCCACTTCTTCACCAATAGCCTTCCGCCTCTCTTCATTAAACCGTCGAAGGAACTGTCTGACCGGCTTAAATTTCGGATCAACATTGAGAGTGTGCTCAGCGAGTTCTCTAGGTACACCTGGCATGTCAGAAGGTTTCCATGCAAAGATGTCCCTATTCTCACGGATGAACTCGATGAGCGCGCCTTCCTATTTCGGGTCCAGATTTGCATTGATGCTGAACTGCTGAGACGAGTCACCTGGAACAAAATCAACAAGTTTAGTCTCATCAGCTGATTTAAACTTCATTGCTGGTTCATTCTCCATGGTTGGCTTTTTCAGAGAGGTCATATCTGTTGGGTCAACATTGTCTTTATAAAATTTCAACTCTTCTGTGGCACAAACAGACTCTGCATAAGCCGCGTCACCTTCCTCACACTCCAGAGCCACTTTCCGGCTGCCGTGAACCGTAATGGTCCCGTTGTGACCCGGCATCTTGAGTTGTAAGTACACATAACACGGCCGTGCCATGAACTTGGCGTAAGCCGGCCGTCCGAATATAGCATGGTATGGACTTCTTATTTTGACCACCTCAAAGGTCAACTTTTCCACCCTGTAGTTGTTCTCATCACCGAAGGCCACTTCCAGTTCGATCTTGCCGACTGGATAAGCCGATTTACCGGGTACCACACCATGGAAGATAGTATTTGACTGGCTGAGGTTCTTATCAACTAGCCCCATACGACGGAAAGTCTCATAATAGAGGATGTTGATGCTGCTGCCTCCATCCATGAGTACCTTTGTGAACTTATAGCCTCCCACTTGAGGAGCCACCACTAAGGCCAGGTGGCCCGGGTTATCCACCCGGGGAGGGTGATCCTCCCTACTCCACACTATGGGCTGCTCCGACCACCGTAAGTAGCGTGGAACTGCGGGCGCGACAGCATTAACAGCCCTCTTGTGAAGCTTTTCGTCTCGTTTGCACAGACTAGTGGTGAACACGTGATACTGCCCACCGCTAAGCTGCTTTGGGTTGGTCTGATAGCCCCCCTGTTGCTGTTGATGACCCTGACCAGACTGTTGATTAAAGCCCCCTTGACCGTTCTGAGGACCGGAATTTGACCCGCCGCCCGAGCCATGAAAGCCGCCAGCGCCTGAGCCGCCGCCCGGGCCATTGTAGTTTTTAAATGCCTTCATGATAGCACAATCCTTCCACAGGTGAGTCGCTGGCTTCTCTCTAGAGCCGTGTCTCGGACAAGGTTCATTCAACAGCTGCTCCAGAGAAGGTCCTGACCCGCCGCCTCGGGGAGGGGGCCTCCCCTTGCGTCGCTGGTTGTTGCCTTGGGCGTTGGCTACGAACTCCAGGCTGCCATCGGCCTTGCGCTTGCCTCCTCCTTGATTCCCCGGGTTAAACTGAGGACCCTTGCCATTGCCGTTCTTCTTTCCCTTCCCTGTCCTTTCATCGTCTGACGGGGGATCCTTGGTACCATCAGAATCGGCGTACTTGACAAGAGCCGCCATTAGTGTACCCATATCCGTGCAGTCGCGTTTAAGCCGCCCAAGTTTCATCTTTAGGGGCACAAAACGACAGTTCTGTTCTAACATCAAGACTGCAGAGCCGGCGTCCATCTTATCTGATGAATGTATGATCTCCTTGACCCGGCGAACCCAATGGGTCGTGGATTCACCCTCCTGCTGCTTACAGTTAGTCAAATCCACAATTGACATAGACTGCCTACAGGTATCCTTGAAGTTTTGAATGAACCGGGCCTTCAGCTCAGCCCAAGACCCAATGGAGTTCGGTGGCAGCCCTTTTAACCACGTGCGGGCAGTTCCATCTAACATCATGGTGAAATATTTGGCCATGGCCGCCTCGCTGACCTCTAGCAGTTCCATAGCCATCTCATAACTCTCAATCCAGGCCGCAGGCTGTAAGTCAGCTGTATAGTTAGGCACCTTCCTAGGGCCCTTGAAATCCTTAGGTAGACATTCATTACGGATGGCCGGCACCAAACAAGGGACACCCCCGGTCCTGGCAGAAATACCCACATCAACGGACGCCGTCGGATAAGCCGGGGGGGGTCTGATAAGCCGTCAATTGCGGCACCTGCTCCGCCTCTTGCCGTGCTTGGTCTGCTGCGTAGAAGGCTCCAACATGAGCCGGGCCATGGCCAGGGGGTGGGTCATGGCGTCGGACATTACTTGAGCCGGTTGCTGAGACCATGTGCCGGCTGTAACTCGGGCTCTGGCCTGGGCGAGGAGTTGAGTGGATCCTGTCCCGGCTGTAGGAGTACGCCTCTTGCTGTGCTAGAGCCGTCTGCAGGAGTTCCCTGACCCGGCGGGTTTCGACGGCTGCCGGAGAATTGCCGTCAACGGGAAGAGCCGCCAGTCGTGCTGCCGCAGCTACCATGTTCTCCAGCGGGTTATCGTAATGACCCGGGGGTATTGGCACATACTGAGGCGGGGCAGGGGGCACCTGGGGAGGCCCCATTACTAGTGGCTGAATAAGGGGTCCCGACCCGGGCGCAATGACCCCTGGTGGGTTACTGGATCCCGCACCCGGCGTGTTGAAGAGATTGCGCGGATCATAAACCGGCGGGAGTCGAGACTGGGCTTTCTGATGCCTCCTTCTCATGACCTCGTTAGCCGCGTTCTGATCCATCGTGAGTTGGAAGGACTGCGCCTGAATCAACTGAGTCCGGGCGTCGAGAGCCGCCCGCTCCGCCGCCAGCCTGATCCCTTCTGCTGCAAGATCCTCTTTAGCTTTCATCAGATCCAATTTTAACTGCGCCACCTCCGCGTCATGCTGGGCTTGATCTGCCGGGTCAACCGTGGCAGTTAATAGGGCCGTCATCTTATCTGTGAGATCCATCAGCACCTGAGCCGGGGAAGGCTCCGGGTTTTCTGATCCGGTAGCGGGGTTCTGAACAGGCTGCGCACCAGCCATAAAAACTCCGACCTGACTTGGCGGCTCAAAAAGGTCTGGAATACTGTTGCCATCGGAATAACTCATGAGCCTGCCATCTTGAAGTTGGTACAACGAGTTTGACTCACCAGCGGCCGACTCGCCGTCAGAGCCGGCGGCCGCCTCATCCCCAGACCCAGATGGATCGGAGGGCCTTCCATGGATGCATCCCACAAAAGCGCGCTTTAAGGCAGGCCGGGCCCGGGCGGGTCGTGCGCGCTGAGCCGTTTCGACGAGATCGGCGCAGAGATCCGGCTCGGGGCCCGGCTCACCAACCTTGCCAATGAAGACATGAATTCCGCCAAAGGGGACCCGGTACCCGTACTCTACTGAGCCGGCGTCGGGGCCCCAGTCCGCATCGTCGATGTAGAGCTTGCCGCGACGACTCTTGGTCATCCGGCCCACAGCGTATCCCTTGAGCCCTTCGAAGCTGCCCTTCAAGAACTCAAATCCACCGTGCGCGAGCCCCACGGTGGGCGCCAACTGTCGTGGAATTGTCACGGCAGATGTCCTTGGGCTAGGACTTAGTCGTGGAGCCATCGCAACTAGGAAGCTTGAAGGGGTTATGCGGGACAAGGAACACGAGGGTTTATACTGGTTCGGCCCCTTACGGTGAAGGTAAAAGCCTACGTCCAGTTCGAGGTGTTATTGATTAGGGTTACGGTCGCCAGGGAGCTAAACAGCTATGCCCGGCTCCCGGAGAGATCGTTGTCGCCCTTAAACCACTGCCGGGTCGTCCCTCTATATAGGGAGGCTGACGCCCAGCAGCCCTTAGAGTCCCGGCCGGCTCATAAGAGTGTCCGGCTCGGACTCTAAACAATACCTGCCTTACACTACAAGTTCTATTATAACAATAAAGATTGTACTACGAGCTTTAAGCCATCGCCGGGTCTCAGCCCATCTCTGGCCCATTATCTTGAAACTTAGCTCTGGGCTTCTGGCAATGACCCTTAGTGTAACCCGACCCTCCTGGCGGGTGACTCCCAGGTCTATATCCTCAACACCCTCCGTTCCTTGATATAAGGTGTATAGATTTTTGAGAAAAACCCGAAATATAAGGTGTATTGCATTGCACAACTCGTTTGGATATTTTTTTAGGGATTTGATTACATTTTTTTATATTAGGCAAGCTCCTCTATTTTCTCATGTAAATTAGTCAGGTGTAATCTCGCCCAAAACTTGTGAAATATTCCCTCCACACGCGTTCTTTAATTTCCATGCCAAAAACTATGCACCCTATATTTAGAAACGGAGGGAGTATAATGGTGTATGAATACGACATAAAACGAAAAAGAAATAGAATACGTAATAATAGTAGTAGCGCGGGCGCAGAGGCGCGCTGCTAGTACTTACCAGTAGCGCATTATAAAAACGCGCTACTACTAAGTACGTATAGCAGTAGCGTGTGTAGACCAACGCTACTGCTAACCTTTAGCTGTAGTGCGTTAACAATAGCGCGGCACCCCGCGCTACTGCTAGGCCAAAAACCAACACTACTGCTAGGCTTTTCCCTAGTAGTGCTACGCCGCCAAGCAGCTCACAAACCCCGCCTGTATGGTCCCTTACATCGTCGATGTTAACTCGGCGCCGCTCTTCTCCGAGTGTTCTTTGTCGTCGCTCGTCCGGGCGAGGACGGCGGGCGGAGAGCAAATGGGTGCTCGCACGCTGTTTGCTGCAATGCCGAGAGCGGGGGAGCCGGTGTCCAACGCGTACAGGGAGATGCTCGATATCATCCACGACGGAGGCGAGGGAGGAGGAGGGGGCTATGAGGATGGGCAGGTGGAAGACTTGGATCCCACCCAGTTCGACAACTACCACCAGCAGCAGTCCTACACCTAGACGGCCACGCAACAATCCTACACCTAGACCGGTGATGGCACACAGCAACAACAGCATTGGGCCGTCGGAGAGAAGTATCCGGAGGAGGTAGGAGGGGGAGGAGGACGGTGACGACGATGATCCAAATGATACAACCGGCAATCCGAAGAAGAAGGGTAGAGGAGAAAGCTTCAACATGCGGGAGGACGAGCTGCTGTGCGACGCATGGTTGGCCACTAGCCTCGATCCTATCCATGGCACGGAGCAAAAGGGCACAACCTTTTGAAGTAACATTCACATATGGTTCCATGAGCACAAGCATTTCGCGCCCTACTCCGACACGTTGATCCGCAACCGTGAGTGGAAGTCCCTCAACCATCGATGGTACACCATCCAAGAGGCCGTCTCCAAGTATTGCGGAAAGTTGAAGCATCTCATCGCACAGTGGCCTAGCGGTGCACAAATGACCGAGTAAGTAAGTTGATCACTAGCCGGATATGCTTTAGTTTTGTTGATAACTAGCCGGATATGCTTTAGTTCGGTTGATCACTAGCCGGACATGCTTTAGTTTTCTTGCTCACTAGCCGGATATGCTTTAGTTTAGTTGATCAGCAGCCGGATATGTTTTAGTTTTGTTGATAACTAGCCGGATATGCTTTAGTTTTGTTGATCACTAGCCGGACATGCTTTAGTTTTCTTGTTCACTAGCCGGATATGCTTTAGTTTTGTTGATCACTAGTCGTACATGCTTTAGTTTTGTTGCTCAGTAGCCGGATATGCTTTAGTTTTGTTGATCACTAGCTGGACATGTATTGTTTTGTTGCTCAATAGACGTATATGCATTGTTTCACTTTTGTAGCCTACTCGTGCTTGTGTGGTGTACAAGAAGTTGGAGAAGAAGTCCTTCACTGTCATGCATTGTTGGTTGAAGTTGAATGGGCAGCCGAAGTGGAACCTTTTCATTGCCAAGACCGTCGCCCAAGCCAACGAGGAAGAAACCGGTGACCCTACCGACCCAGCCCAAGAACTGCCGAAGAAGGTTAGAAGAAATCTGCGGGGCAAGAAGTGTGAGGAGGAGAGGGCGAAGCGAGAAGGTGTCACGGCCAAGCTGACGGAAAGGTTCGAGGAGATCTTGGCGAAGAAGGAAGAGGCATGCGCGAGGCGCTCTAACATCAAGGAGGAGCGGAAGGCGGAGAGGTTCAAGCATTTGATGAAGGCGTCGGGGAAGAAGATGAAGCTCGAAGAGAGGAGGACCATGATCGAAGAGAGGAAAGTGACGCTCGAGGAGAAGAAGGCCGCGCTCGAGGAAAAGAGAGTGAAGATCGCTGCCAATGTGGAGGACACCAAGATGTTGACCTTGAATATTAACTCTTTGGATGTCGACGCTAGAATAATCGTGCAATCCGTCCGCTACCCGATGCTGGAGCAGCAGAAAGATGAGTTGGCGGCGGTGGAAGATGAGGACGTGGTGAAGGCGGAGGTGGACGCGGACGCGGAGGCTGCCTACCCGGCGGTGACGGCACCTCCTTGATCGGGAAGCATCTTGCTGGGATGGCCGGTCCAGCAAGGCAAAAATGCACGGACTGCCAGACTGATGTTCTTTTGAAATCAGGCATATAAAAACTAAGCATATTTGCCTCCTTTTGGTTGTGATCAGTGATGCGATTCGGCACGGGTGTGATTCAGCGCATTGTATAGATCAGTGTAGATTTGAATTTAAATTTGCTGGCGGACAGAATGCGGCCAGCGTTGAATCATTGGAGGCTCGTGTATAATCAAGGTTCTACTTGCACGTTATGGAGAAATGTCCAAGGAGATAAATGTCACGGTTAAAACCACCTGCTGGAAAATAGATGATCCCAAAATGACAATGACACAAAAATTGTGACAGAACTTAGCGGAGTACATTATTGTTTGAAACAATAAAATCAAATTTCATTTAACTAAAGAGCGGCAGATTATTGGCGTGACAGTGCAAGTACAGGTACTTGTTCAAACAAGAATTCTTTTGTGGAACAAACTCCTATGGTGCTTAAACTGATTCCAACTTGACAACCTGACAATTTTCTACTCAAAGCAATGAGTCATATTAAGGTGTCGAAAGTATTTGTTGATCACTACTCAAAGCAAAAAATCTGTGGGATTTCCTTTTCTGATGGTGAGTTCTACTTGCACCGAGTTCTTCTCCATCCGTGCGTGGGAACAATTCTGAAAGAAGGAATACACCATCAGCACAAAAATTTAAGATCAAAATAAGTCCCTGGTGTTTCACGAACTAACTAATCATACCGTCAAACTTCCAAGTCACTGGGTACAGAAGTTTATGCTCTAAAATGGACGTGGCATATAGTGTTCTTCGGATTCAGATCAAGAAGCATGGTCAAGTGACATCCTACAGCATGCGTGTGTGCTGCTTGATCCATCAAATGGGGAAACAGTTGCATGTATGCTGACAAGTGCACTAACCTGCTACCAATTGTTGAGATTATCACTGAGGTAATCCGGCTCAATGGATCGGTAGGACGAACAGATGGATCGAGCGACATAGTATGTGCTAGCTATCTCATCACATACGACAATTCAAATTACTATTACGCCTCTGAAATTGTAGCAAATAAAGCATTAGTACAATGAATTGCTAAGTAGAAAAAGTTAGCGACAATAGAAGCATGTCTGCTATCCTGTTTCTTCGTATGCAAACATGGTAGAACTACTCCTGTTTCAATGAAGCTTACAACTAAACACGACCTACACTAACGTCAGATAACAGCACATAGAGAAACATTTCTTGGATAATCATGAGCAAAGTTAAATGATGTGCAGAAGTTTACATAAAAAAATCTGCTACAAGATTGGCAAAATCCAAACTTGTGCAAGCTAGATACAAAGAGTGATTTGGCTGAATGCTTAGCTAGCTATGCTACTGAACAAAGTTCTCTATGTAACCGAAGTTTCGATAACATACAGCATGAAGCCATCTCCACTTACCAAAGGGACAACCACTTGCAGCTACTTCAAGAGCTCCACATTTCCAGTTCTAGTTAATTCAATGGTGCCTTCTAATCCACCTCAATTCCTTAAGAGCTAAGTTTACATCTAAGCAGTGTTGTTCATCCAAGAGCAAGAGCATGGGAAGGGGGCAACCACCTTCTACTATTTTCGGATTGTGCGGGGTAAGAAGTTCAGATCTGAATTAGGAGGAGACACTCCAGGTAGTCCTCATTGTGTATATGTGTGTACTGAAGTGGAGAGGCGTAAGCACACCGCAACAATGTGAGGCTGGCAGAGGTGTCTCGTTCCACTCAGAGTGAGATTTGATCAGCAATGAAACGTTGAGCACCAGAGGACAAACAAACGAGCAGAGCAGGTAAAGGTCACAGGCTCACAGCTTGGATTCTTGAACCCTTTACTCTGGCAGGGCAGTAGCGACAGAGAAGAGAGAACCGAGGACGCCAGAAATGGAGAAGGAATGCACAGCGCATGTGTACAAGAGCAGGACAGACTCGTTAACAGGGGGGACTTATTGAAAGCAAAAAGTTCAACTTTGCTGAGTTAGCAGCATATGCAATGCGTCAACTAGTCAACCAAATCCATCGAAAAATTGATAGTTTGCAGGAAGCAATTCAATGCTTTCCCGATATTTCCCTTTCCTTGAAAAGAGAGACAGCAACAAAGAAGTAGTTGAAGCTTCAAGTGAGATGACCTTCCCATCAACTTTAGATAAATAATTTCCGGCCTTGGCAATCTCACCTTTTTCCAACAACATTCTGATGATAATATTTATAAGACAGGAGTTGGGAATTATACCACTCTTCTCCATTGATGAAAACATACTGTCAACTTCTTCCACTGATCCTTCTTTTAGAATATTTTTTATCATTATGCCGTAAGTAGAAGCATTAGGCACCAACCCACTGGCTGATATTGCAGCAAACAAATCGTTAGCTTCTTCTCTTCTCCGAACCTTGAACATTGCATTAATCATGGCATTGAGTGTTATAATGTTGAACTTTACATTCATTGCTCCTAATTTCTGGAACAGTGCGATCGCTTCATCTGCACAATTATTTCTACAAAGACCTCCAAGTATTATATTGCATATGGAAATGCTCACTGTTATACCCCTTTCGATCATCTCATGGAACATTTTCCTTGCATCAACAGTTCTTCCAGCACGAAACAACCCATCCAGTATGATGCCATATGTAACAGTGTTAGGTTTAATTCTCTTACGCGGCATTTCTCTAAATAGAATCAAAGCATCATTGATCCTTCCATTTCTACAATAGCCATCAAGAAGTGAACTATACGTAACAACATCAGGCTCAATGCCAGCTGATACCATGGCATCAAGCACTCCGAGTGCTTTACCCATCTGGCCGACTAAGCCATATCCGTCAATCAGTGAACTGAATGTAATGACATCAGGTCTCCCATCTATGCTTATAACCATTTCAAAGATATCTTGTGCATCCATAACCCTTCCTTCTTTGCATAGAGTGTTTATTATTGAACTGAAGAACGCAATGTCAGGACGAGGAATACCTTTGTTCGTCATTTCAGAAACCAGCCCCTTAGCTTTAACCAAATCACCATGCATACAAAAGCCCTGAATTAAGGAGTGATAAACAGTTGTGTCCGGCTGAACACCCATATCAGTCATCTCATTGAACTTGTCCATAGCATCGGCCAGCCTACGCAATCTGCAAAATGCGGCTATTACAGTGGAATAGGTGACTACATCAGGACTCACTCCTTTTTCCCGCATTTCGGTAAATATGAGCATAGCTTCACCCATCATTCCATGTTTAGCATATGCATCAATTAATATGTTGAAAACATAACAGTTGGCTGCAATACCATTGTCTTCCATTGAATTAAAGAGATTAATCATATCAACAAAGCATCCTTCGGTGGCATATCCATGAAGCAGAATAGAGTATGCGATGATATTAGGTTTGAGGCCTTTGGCAGTCATGGAACAAAAAATGTCTAACGCTTCTTTGCTTCTTCCATGCTTGCAAAGGGAAGTCATTAACGAGCTGCAAGTAACAATATCTGGTATAAGACCCCGGGTTGTCATTTTTCTGAGCATTTTAGTACCCTCTCTTAACTGCCCTGATTTCGAATATCCATGGATCATGCAATTATATGTCACTTCATTGGGTTGAGCACCATTATCAACCATCTGCCGAAGGACAATCTCTGCCTTGTCCATTGCTCTGGCCTTGCACAAGGCATGAATAATCGAGTTAAATGTCACGACATCGGGCACAACCCCTTGATGGATCATTTCATGGAATAGATTGCATGCCTTGCCTGTTTCGCCCTCCTTGAAGAAGCCATGGATGACCGTGTTATATGCCACCACATTGACAGAGCAGGCATCTCCCCCTTTAGCCACCATCTGGAGCAGGTCGAGTGCCCGCTGACTCATGCTATTTTCACATAAGCTCTTCAAAACTATGGAGTATGAGAAGGCATCAGGCACACAGCCAAGCTCGGGCATCCTATGAAGCAGCACGTTGACAGCCTCATCTGTACGTTTGGCGCAGCAGAGGCACTTGAGGAAGGTGGTGGCCACAATCTTGTTTGTCTTGAGGCCTGTCCTGAGGAAGTGGCCAAATAAGGCAAGCCCTAGGTCCGGGCGACGCGCACCGCAGAAGCAGCCCATGAGGATGCCGTAGGTGTGGACTGTGAAAGGTGCCACCTGCGGGCCGGCTTCTTCTCGGCATACGCGGTTGAAGAGGGCAAGGGCGAGGGCAGGGCCATCTCTGCGGCTGCGGAGGCGGGCGCACGGGCGAGGGCGGCAAGGAAGCCGTTCAGGGAGCGGCTGGGGACCGGGGTGGCCTGCCGCAGCAATTCGTCGAACAGGTTGTGTGCTTCTTCCGGGGTTAGCGTCCCGGCGCGGACGCGCTCTGTGGCCGCGGCAAAGGCTTCGTGGGGAGACCAGGGGCGTGAGGGCGGCGAGGTGGAGGTGGAGGAGGAGCTGCGGCGGAGGAGGTGGGGAAGCGACGGAGGCGGGGCATCGGCGAGGTGGAGGATGAGGAGTGGCGGAGGCGGAGGCCGGACATTGGCTAGGTGGACGAGGAGTGGCGGCGGCGGCGGCGGCGGCAGGGGAAGCCGGAGATTGGCTAGGTGGAGGAGGAGGCGGAGGCCGGACACTGGCTAGGGGGAGGAGGATGAGCGGCGGCGGATGGAGAATTGGAGATGCGGGACATGGGCGTGCTCTAGCTCTGCACTGAGAAAGGAAGAATGGCCTTCCGTTTGTGTATTCGTACGCACTCACACAACTTCTATGCTTCCTTTCACTGAAAGCTAGTACAAATGAAACAGGTAGTTTAAAATGAAATCTAGAAGAAAAGGTTTCTGCCTCGTGTACCGAGGCAGAAGTGTTAATTCCATCATAATTTAGGGCCTTCGTTTCAAGATTAATTCGTTAGAGCATCTATAGTTGCGATGACCAAATCCGATCCCTTAAACGCCCGCGGACGCGCCGGCGCGTCCGCGAACACTGACCGTTCACGTCTCAAATATTTGATTCTACAACCAGACATCTCAAATTAGAAAACCTCAAATTCATATTATTACACGCAACATGAAACCTAATCTAACCGGAGCTCGCTCGGTTCTGCCGTGGTCATGTCCGGCGGCCGGCTGCGCTCCCCAGAGTGTTGGTTCGGTCATCGGTAAGGTAGAGTAGGGCATGGGACACGCGTCGGTTCACGGGACTCAAGGCAGCGTCGTCTCCATGCCATACTCTTCCTCGTCGGAGCCCGTAACCTGAACGGTGTTGGTGGACGTCAGATCTGATGGATCCGTCCTGGGATGAACCGGAGACGTCCACCACGATGCGGTTGCGGCACCCGGACTAGTGCACCATACGGGGCGTCGGAGAATGCGATTTCGCCTCGAGGGCCGCCTCCGCCTCCCGCGCCAGCTACTTGGCACGGCGGGCACGTCGTGCCATGTTCTCGTTGGATGAGGCCCACGGTGCGTCCCGATGTTCGGCGCGCCAATGGAGGAGTTGTGCGTCCGCCACCGCGTTCGGACGCCAGACAGACCGCACCGCCTCCGACGAGGCAGCGATGGCTGCCCTAGCGCCGGATCCATGCACCATTTGGGCGAACACAATGGATTCCCGATGGAAGGAGTCCGAGCGTTGCCGTGCACAGGCCTCCTCTCGGAAGCGGTGGAGCGCAAGCCGGACGGCCATCTCCTCCTCGGGGCTGCGTGGGAGGTGAAGGACTCGGATCCGCTGCCCGCCATGCCGAAGACGGTTGGACGACGCCGGAGACGAGCTTGGGTGGCAAAGGGGAGTGGAGGGAAGTGAAGTCAAGTGACTAGGGTTTGGTCCGGCGAGCGAATGGGGAGGAATATATGGGGGGTCGGGCGGGCCAGCTTGGGCCGGGTCCGACGTGGCGGGCGTGCCTGGGTGCGCCCGGGCACCCCATATTTGGGCTGGATATGAGGGGTGCCGGTCAGTTCGGGCGTTTGTGGCCCGTTTGATAGGGCCGTCTGGGTCAAAAAATCATGACCAGACAGTGACCGGGCGGTCCACCCAAACGTATGAGACGGGGTTTGAGGCGACTGGCTGTAAATTATCTTAGTCTTTGAGCCTTCGTGTGTGTCCATACATTATTGGTGCATAGCTACATATAATTGTATCATGAACATGTTCTGCGTTCCCAAACCCTCATTGTCAAGTTGGACAAACATAGACGTCCCTTCTTTTGGCAGGGGGGAAAGGGTAGGAAGAGATATCATTTGGTAAGATGGAATCGAGTGTGCAGATTGAAATCCAAGGAGGAATTAGGGGTAAAAGATCTCTGTAAGCAGAATATTAGCTTTTTGGTGAAATGATGGTGGAAGTTAGATACCCAACAAGGACTGTGGCAAGACGTGATCCGTGCGAAATACTTCAAACGTGACACGGTTACCACGGTCAAAAGTAAGTTCAATGATTCCCCCCATTTGGAAAGCTATCATGAATGTGAAAGAACACTGTTTGGTTCAAGTTGTGAACAGTTCCTACATCGCATACACTTCTCAACTCAGTCTGGTTGAGCGAAAACAGGCCCTAATGCGCCATCTGCAAGTTGTTTGGTTGCCTGCATCTAGGGTCCCTGCATTAGGTAATACGCAAGTGCACTTTGTTTGGTTGCCTGCATTGGCCCAAGCGGCACATGAACACAACGTTTGGTTGCATACGGCGTACATGGTGTGGTTACCTTGTACCCTAGTTGGTGAGCTTACCCACAATGATCACACCTAGCACACCAACGCCACATCACAACAATGGCGATGAACTGGGCGAAGATGATGAAGTTCTTCAGCTTTAGCCCAAACTGACGATCCACCTTAGCACCTTCCACTTTGATACATCCAACCTTGCCACTGTCAACACTGCTGCCTCCGTGCTTTCGCACCCAGTCGGAGTAAGCTTGTTCTGCTGCCTTCCTAGTCTTGAACCCTCTATGGCTGCTGTTGCTATACGATGCCACTTGTGCACTGGCTTCTTCTCATGAACTGTAAACCCCTGGAGCCTTACCGATGAACACGGCATACCACTTGCCCTAGCAATGCATAAGAGCAAGAGTTGAAGCAGAAAATCAACGAAGCACACAAGTAGCAAGCAAACTAGCACACAAACAACAATGGAGTAGAAGAGACGAAGTAAAGCATGCATGATCATACGGCATAGCAAGTTCTACCTAGCACTACCATGGTGTTATCCTACCACCACATCCAAAAAAGGGTGTCGTCCTACCACCGCAAGTTCACCATCATCGTGAGGGGTTAGTATGTACCACCTCACCAAAATATACAGACCATCAAATAGTTTTCCAGCCCTAGCTACACAAAATGTACGTCGTCATCGTTGTCGTCGCCACCGCCATCGCCGTCGGGGATCATGCACGCTAACAGGCAGCACTAGTGCACTACTCTAGTAGTAGTGCTTGCCCAGCCAGCTCCTGAGCCACATCACCCTGTGAGCGTCTGCCATGGCAACGAACCCAACACCCTGGTCCTTGTTGTCAAGCAAGTGGCCGAGAGCTGCCATGAGAGCCTCGTCGCTGAAGCCACCCTGGGTCATGACAGCGCCATACAGGTCAGGGTGGACATCGAGAGGCTTGCACTCCCTGATGGCTATTGCCACCTCCTTCACCGCCTCAGTCATGCTGCAAAAGACTTGATCTCCTCCTCCATCATACCTCCTCTCTTCCTCTTCTTATCATGGACGGGGTCAAATGTCTTGTCGAAGGGCTTCTCAAAGGGCTTGTCAGGGCCATCAAGGACCTCGACGTCCGGGGTCCCAGGGAAGTCTGGCATGGGAGAACCAAGAGGCTCCCCGGAGCCCATGGCATGCTTCCCAGTTGCCAGCCCGAAGGCGAAGATGTGCTGCATCTGGCTATAGTTCTGTATGGGTGTGTTGAGGAACTCAGCGTCCCTTGGGTGGTCTTAAGAATGAAACAAAAGTGTTGTTAGTTGCGATGAGGAGTAGGCAATGGTGGACAATATGAAAAGGAAGAGGGCTATGAGCTAACCGCGACATGGCCGGCGTAGTGCTCTGCCTCCAGAATTATGGAGCAAGTGTTCTCATCCCATGAGGCGCCGCTAAGGTCTCTCAGCTTGGACACTTGGATCCATCGTCCTCTCCACTTCCTCAGGTGGTTATACATCTGGGTGGCAGACACCTCCTGCCCACAGAACTCGAACACCTGCTTCGCAACGGTGTTAAGGTGCACCTCCTTGAAGCCCTTGTCAGTCCTAACTTCACTAGAGATGAGCTCAAACATCTTGTTCAGCACGAACGTGGACATGAACGGCTGCCACTTCATGGTGTTCGACCTACCATCCTTCTTTGCCTTTGCTGTTGCTACCTTGAGTGCAGCGGCAGCAACAGCAGCAGAAGTTTGCTCAACGAGCACTACTGACACATAGACAGAACGAGACACGAACACCTCTAAATCAGGTGCCATCTCGGACATAGGCTGTGAGTCCTCGACAAACGATGGAGCAAACTGGCTGTCGGACAGGTGTCATGTCCTACAATCGTAGCACGCATTGATAGTAAGCATAGCACACAACATACCGGACAATCCATGAAAGCAGGAGCATACATGTACATGGTTCATCACTATCATAGCAAGCACATGCTTCATCACTATCATACTAAGCACATGGTTCATCGCTATCATACTAAGCATACCGGACAATCTATGAGCACGAACATACATCTACAACAAACAACATGCTACAAATGGAACACCAATAGCTACAAATCACATATCTAAGCATGAATCAACACAAGCACAAGGTTCAACTTCAAACTCTACTACTAATCTAGCCTACCACATGCTTGAACATCTAACCCTACCACAAATTGCAACTGCAACATAGCAATCAACCATATGAGCTCACAGATCAGACCACTAATCAACCATGCATCTAGATCAAACCCTAGCTGCAGCTCATATCTAGCTAGAAGGAACAGAGAGAAAGGGGGATTAAACTCACAGAGGCCATGGCTGCAGCTCGAGGACGAGGGGGACGTCCGTAGAAGATCACCGCCGGCCGGTGAAGGACCGCCGACGCCATGGACCTCCGGTCGATGAAGATGCGCCGCTTACCTGCTCGTCGGTGTCGATGCGCATCGGCGGGAAAGCTCGAAGGGAGGGAGAATGGTGGCAGGAGTTGGGGCGGTGAGAGAGGGGGCTAAATAGGGGCGGACTCGTCGGGAGGTGAGCCGAAATCCTCCCGCCGATTTTTCGACGACGCGGGCAAGCTCGCGCCATCTCCCTGGTCGCACGTGGAGAGAAGCGCGTCACCCTCCCCTGCCTCGCCCGAGCCAGGCTCGCCAGGTACTGCCGATTCGGGCGTTTCCCCTGGGCCTGGCCTGGAGCTGCTTTAAGTTTCGTGCCATGCGGGCCGCACTGTAAACGCAAGCAACCTAACGGGCCAAGTTCTTCCCGCGCGGGCCAGGCTGGGCCAAATGCAGGCAACCAAACACGCCCTATATTGCTGGAAGAGTGGTCCAACTTAGATATGGTGATGTGGCAAGGGTGTGGATTGATCCTCTTCTTGGGAATCCTCCTTTGTACACATGTTTTCCCCAACTCGATTGCATTTGTAACCATCCAGATATCACTATGGATAAATGGAATAATGGAATAATGTTGATGTTCTTGAATTGTTTTGGAGACGGTTGCACTCTCCCCTACGTGAGATGTGGGAAGATATGTGCAACTTTATGACAAGTTTACCGTTGGTACAGGGGGCCAGGCCGTATTGGCTGGAAGTTTGGCCCCAAACTCAGGTTTACTGCTGAATCGATGTATTAACATCTTGAGAAAAACATTGCGGGGTGTGACTTTAGATGGATCTAGGCAACGAATATTCCTCTAAAAAATAATTTTTCTCTGGCAATTATTTCAAGATATTGTTCTTACTCATGACGTTATGAGCAGGCGCAATTGGGATGGGAACCCAAAGTGCTCCTTCTGCAATGAGAGGGAGACCTCTCAACATCTGTTTTTTATATGCCCCGTGGCCGAGGTGATTTGGCATACTGTAGGCTCGGTTCTTGGTACGAGTTGTTGTCCTAACAACCTATGGCAGTACTACTTATTGAAGGAAATATGCCCTAGAGGCAATAATAAAGTTATTATTTATTTCCTTATATCATGATAAATGTTTATTATTCATGCTAGAATTGTATTAACCAGAAACATAATACATGTGTGAATACATAGACAAACATAGTGTCACTAGTATGCCTCTACTTGACTAGCTCGTTGATCAAAGATGGTTATGTTTCCTAGCCATAGACATGAGTTGTCATTTGATTAACGGGATCACATCATTAGAAGAATGATGTGATTGACTTGACCCATTCCGTTAGCTTAGCACTCGATCGTTTAGTATGTTGCTATTGCTTTCTTCATGACTTATACATGTTCCTATGACTATGAGATTATGCAACTCCCGTTTACCAGAGGAACACTTTGTGTGCTACCAAACGTCACAATGTAACTGGGTGATTATAAAGGTGCTCTACATGTGTCTCCGAAGGTACTTGTTGGGTTGGCGTATTTCGAGATTAGGATTTGTCACTCCGATTATCGAAGAGGTATCTCTGGGCCCACTCGGTAATGCACATCACTTAAGCCTTGCAAGCCTTGCAACTAATGAGTTAGTTGCGGAATGATGTATTACGGAACGAGTAAAGAGACTTGCCGGTAACGAGATTGAACTAGGTATTGAGATACCGACGATCGAATCTCGGGCAAGTAACATACTGATGGCAAAGGGAACAACGTATGTTGTTATGCGGTTTGACCGATAAAGATCTTCGTAGAATATGTGGGAGCCAATATGAGCATCCAGGTTCCGCTATTGATTATTAATCGGAGACGTGTCTCAGTCATGTCTACATAGTTCTCGAACCCGTAGGCTCCGCACGCTCAAAGTTAGATGACGGTTATATTATGAGTTTATGTGTTTTGATGTACCGAAGGAGTTCGTAGTCCCGGATGAGATCAGTGACATGACGAGGAGTCTCGAAATGGTCGAGACGTAAAGATCGATATATTGGACGACTATATTCGGACATCGGAAAGGTTCCGAGTGATTCGGGTATTTTTCGGAGTACCGGAGAGTTACGGGAATTCGTATTGGGCCTTAATGGGCCATACGGGAAAGGAGAGAAAGGCCCCAAAGGTTGGCCGCACCCCTCCCCATGGACTAGTCCGAATTGGACTAGGGAAGGGGGGCGCCCCCTTCCTTCCTTCTCCTTCTCCCTTCCCTTCTCCTACTCCAACAAGGAAAGGAGGAGTCCTACTCCCGGTGGGAGTAGGACTCCCCCTTGGCACGCCCTCCTCCTAGGCCGGCCACCTCCCCCTTGCTCCTTTATATACGGGGGCAGGGGGCACCCCAAAGACACAACAATTGATCCCTTGGATCTCTTAGCCGTGTGCGGTGCCCCCTCCACCATAATCCACCTCGGTCATATCGTAGCGGTGCTTAGGCGAAGCCCTGCGTTGGTAGAACATCATCATCATCACCACGCCGTCGTGCTGACGGAACTCTCTTTCAAAGCTCGGCTGGATCGGAGTTCGAGGGACGTCATCGAGTTGAACGTGTGCTGAACTCGGAGGTGCCGTGCGTTCGGTACTTGATCGGTCGGATCGTGAAGATGTACGACTACATCAACCGCGTTGTGCTAACGCTTCCGCTTTCGGTCCACGAGGGTACGTGGACACACTCTCTCCTCTCGTTGCTATGCATCACCATGATCTTGCGTGTGCGTAGGAATTTTTTTGAAATTACTATGTTCCCCAACAGTGGTATCAGAGCCAGGTTTTATGCGTAGATGTCATATGCACGAGTAGAACACAAGTGAGTTGTGGGCAATATAAGTCATACTGCTTACCAGCATGTCATACTTTGGTTCGGCGGTATTGTTGGATGAAGCGGCCTGGACCGACATTACGCGTACGCTTACGCGAGACTGGTTCTACCGACGTGCTTTGCACATAGGTGGTTGGCGGGTGTCAGTTTCTCCAACTTTAGTTCAACCGAGTGTGGCTACGCTCGGTCCTTGCGAAGGTTAAAACAGCACCAATTTGACAAACTATCGTTGTGGTTTTGATGCGTAGGTAAGAACGGTTCTTGCTAAGCCCGCAGCAGCCACGTAAAACTTGCAACAACAAAGTAGAGGACGTCTAACTTGTTTTTGCAGGGCATGTTGTGATGTGATATGGTCAAGGCATGATGCTAAATTTTATTGTATGAGATGATCATGTTTTGTAACCAAGTTATCGGCAACTGGCAGGAGCCATATGGTTGTCGCTTTATTGTATGCAATGCAATCGCCCTGTAATGCTTTACTTTATCACTAAGCGGTAGCGATAGTCGTAGAAGCAGAAGATTGGAGATCAAGGTGTCGCGCCGGTGACGATGGTGATCATGACGGTGCTTCAGAGATGGAGATCACAAGCACAAGATGATGATGGCCATATCATATCACTTACATTGATTGCATGTGATGTTTATCTTTTATGCATCTTATCTTGCTTTGATTGACGGTAGCATTATAAGATGATCCCTCACTAAATTACCAATGTATAAGTGTTCTCCCTGAGTATGCACCGTTGCGAAAGTTCTTCGTGCTGAGACACCACGTGATGATCGGGTGTGATAGGCTCTACGTTCAAATACAACGGGTGCAAAACAATTGCACACGCGGAATACTCAGGTTAAGCTTGACGAGCCTAGCATATAACAGATATGGCCTCGGAACACTGAGACCGAAAGGTCGAGCGTGAATCATATAGTAGATATGATCAACATAGTGATGTTCACCATTGAAACTACTCCATCTCACGTGATGATCGGACATGGTTTAGTTGATATGGATCACGTGATCACTTAGAGGATTAGAGGGATGTCTATCTAAGTGGGAGTTCTTAAGTAATATGATTAGTTGAACTTTAATTTATCATGAACTTAGTCCTGGTAGTATTTGCATATCTATGTTGTAGATCAATAGCTCGCGTTTAGCTCCCATGTTTATTTTGATATGTTCCTAGAGAAAACTAAGTTGAAAGATGTTAGTAGCAATGATGCGGATTGGATCCGTGATCTGAGGATTATCCTCATTGCTGCACAGAAGAATTATGTCCTTGATGCACCGCTAGGTGACAGACCTATTGCAGGAGCAAATGCAGACGTTATGAACGTTTGGCTAGCTCAATATGATGACTACTTGATAGTTTAGTGCACCATGCTTAAAGGCTTAGAATCGGGACTTCAAAGACGTTTTGAACGTCATGGACCATATGAGATGTTCCAGGAGTTGAAGTTAATATTTCAAGCAAATACCCGAGTTGAGAGATATGAGGTCTCCAACAAGTTCTATAGCTAAAAGATGGAGGAGAATATCTCAAGTAGTGAGCATGTGCTCAGATTGTCTGGGTACTACAATCGCTTGAATCATGGGAGTTAATCTTCCAGATAAAATAGTGATTGACAGAATTCTCTAGTCACCATCACCAAGTTAGTAGAACTTCGTGATGAACTATAGTATGCAAGGGATGACGAAAACAATTCCCAAGCTCTTCGCAATGCTAAAATCGGCGAAGGTAGAAATCAAGAAAAACATCAAGTGTTGATGGTTGACAAGACCACTAGTTTAAAGAAAAGAGGCAAAGGGAAGAAGGGGAACTTCAAGAAGAACGGCAAGCAAGTTGCTGCTCAAGTGAAGAAGCCCAAGTCTGGACCTAAGCCTGAGACTAAGTGCTTATGCTGCAAAGGAACTGGTCACTGGAAGCAGAACTACCCCAAGTATTTGGCAGATAAGAAGGATGGCAAAGTGAACAAAGGTATATTTGATATACAGATTATTGATGTGTATTTTACTAGTGTTCGTAGCAACCCTTCGGTATTTGATACTGGTTCAGTTGCTAAGAGTAGTAACTCGAAACGGGAGTTGCAGAATGAACAGAAACTAGTTAAGGGTGAAGTGACGATGTGTGTTGGAAGTAGTTCCAAGATTGTTATGATCATCATCGCACACTCCCTATACTTTCGGGATTAGTGTTGAACCTAAATAAGTGTTATTTGGTGTTTGCGTTGAGCATGAATATGATTTGGTCATGTTTATTGCAATACGGTTATTCATTTAAGTTAGAGAATAATTGTTGTTCTTTTTACATGAATAAAACCTTATATGGTTACACACCCAATGAAAATGGTTCGTTGGATCTCGATTGTAGTGATACACATATTCATAATATTGAAGCCAAAAGATGCAAAGTTAATAATGATAGTGCAACTTATTTGTGGCACTGCCGTTTAGGTCATATTGGTGTAAAGCGCATGAAGAAACTCCATGTTGATGGGATTTTGGAATCACTTGATTATGAATCACTTGATGCTTGCGAACCATGCCTTATGGGCAAGATGACTAAAACTCCGTTCTCCAGAACAATGGAGCAAGCAACTGGCTTATTGGAAATAATAGATACTGATGTATGCGATCCGATGAGTGTTGAGGCTCGCGGCTGGTATCCTTATTTTCTGACCTTCACAGATGATTTGAGCAGATATGGGTATATCTACTTGATGAAACATAAGTCTGAAACATTTGAAAAGTTCAAAGAATTTCAGAGTGAAGTGGAAAATCATCGTGACAAGAAAATAAAGTTTCTACGATCTGATCACGGAGACAAATATTTGAGTTACGAGTTTGGTCTTCAATTAAAACAATGTGGAATAGTTTCACAAATTCGTGCCACCTGGAACACCACAGCATAATGGTGTGTCCGAACGTCATAACCGTACTTTATTGGATATAGTGCAATCTATGATGTTTCTTACCAATTTACCACTATCGTTCTGGGGTTATGCATTAGAGACAGCTGCATTCACGTAAAAAAAGGGCACCATCTAAATCCGTTTGAGACGACATCGTATGAACTGTGGTTTGGCAAGAAACCAAAGTTGTCGTTTCTTAAAGTTTGGGGTTGTGATGCTTATAAGAAAAAGTTTCATCCTGATAAGCTCAAACCCAAATCGGAGAAATGTGTCTTCATAGGATACCCAAAGGAGACAATTGGGTACACCTTCTATCACAGATCCGATGGCAAGATATTCATTGCTGAGAATGGATCCTTTCTAGAGAAGGAGTTTCTCTCGAAAGAAGTGAGTGGGAGGAAAGTAGAACTTGATGAGGTAACTGTACCTGCTCCCTTATTGGATAGTTTCTCACAGAAATTTGTTCCTGTGACTCCTACACCAATTAGTGAGGAAGCTAATGATGATGATCATGTAACTTCAGATCAAGTTACTACCGAACCTCGTAGGTCAACCAGAGTGAAATCCGCACCAGAGTGGTATGGTAATCCTGTTCTGGAGGTCATGTTACTTGACCATGACAAACCTACGAACTATGAAGAAGCGATGGTGAGCCTAGATTCCGCGAAATGGCTTGAGGCCATGAAATCTGAGATGAGATCCATGTATGAGAACAAAGTATGGACTTTGATTGCCTTGCCCAATGATCGGCGAGCCAATGAAAATAAATGGATCTTCAAGAGGAAGACGGACGCTGATAGTAGTGTTACTATCTACAAAGCTAGAATTGTTGCAAAAGGTTTTCGACAAGTTCAAGGTGTTGATTACGATGAGAGTTTCTCACTCGTATCTATGCTTAAGTCTGTCCGAATCATGTGAGCAATTGCCGCATTTTATGAAATCTGGCAAATGGATAAACAAAACTGCATTCCTTAATGGATTTATTAAAGAAGAGTTGTATATGATGCAACCAGAAAGTTTTTTGTCGATCCTAAAGGTGTTAACAAAATATGCAAGCTCCAGCGATCCATCTATGGACTCGTGCAAGCATCTCGGAGTTGGAATATACGCTTTGATAAGTTGATCAAAGCATATAGTTTTATACAGACTTGCGGTAAAGCCTGTATTTACAAGAAAGTGAGTGGGAGCACTACAACATTTCTGATAAGTATATGTGAATGACATATTGTTGATCGGAAATAATGTAGAATTATTCTGCAAAGCATAAAGCGGTGTTTGAAAGGAGTTTTTCAAAGAAAGACCTCGGTGAAGCTGCTTACATATTGAGCATCAAGATCTATAGAGATAGATCAAGACGCTTGATAAGTTTTTTCAATGAGTACATACCTTGACAAGATTTTGAAGTAGTTCAAAATGGAACAGTTAAAGAAAGAGTTCTTGCCTGTGTTACAAGGTGTGAAATTGAGTAAGACTCAAAGCCAGACCACGACAGAAGATAGAAAGAGAATGGAAGTCATTCCCTATGCCTTGGCCATAGGTTCTATAAAGTATGCCATGCTGTGTACTAGATCTATTGTATACCCTACACTGATATTGGCAATGGAGTACAATAGTGATCTAGGAGTAGATCACTGGACATCGGTCAAAATTATCCTTAAGTGGAATAAGGATATGTTTCTCGATTATGGAGGTGACAAAAAGGGTTCGTCGTAAAGGGTTACGTCGATGCAAATTTTGACACTGATCCAGATGACTCTAAGTCTCAATCTGGATACATATTGAAAGTGGGAGCAATTATCTAGAGTAGCTCCATGCAGAGCATTATAGACATAGAAATTTGCAAAATACTTACGGATCTGAATGTGACAGACCCGTTGACTAAAATTATCTCACAAGCAAAACATGATCACACCTTAATACTCTTTGGGTGTTAATCACATAGCGATGTGAACTAGATTATTGACTCTAGTAAACCATTTGGGTGTTGGTCACATGACGATGTGAACTATGGGTGTTAATCACATGGTGATGTGAACTATTGATGTTAAATCACATGGCGATGTGATCTAGATTATTGACTCTAGTGCAAGTGGGAGACTGAAGGAAATATGCCCTAGAGGCAATAATAAAGTTATTATTTATTGCCTTATATCATGATAAATGTTTATTATTCATGCTAGAATTGTATTAACCAAAAACATAATACATGTGTGAATACATAGACAAACATAGTGTCACTAGTATGCCTCTACTTGACTAGCTCGTTGATCAAAGATGGTTATGTTTCCTAGCCATAGACATGAGTTGTCATTTGATTAACGGGATCACATCATTAGAAGAATGATGTGATTGACTTGACCCATTCCGTTAGCTTAGCACTCGATCGTTTAGTATGTTGCTATTGCTTTCTTCATGACTTATACATGTTCCTATGACTATGAGATTATGCAACTCCCGTTTACCAGAGGAACACTTTGTGTGCTACCAAATGTCACAACGTAACTGGGTGATTATAAAGGTGCTCTACATGTGTCTCCGAAGGTACTTGTTGGGTTGGCGTATTTCGAGATTAGAATTTGTCACTCCGATTGTCGGAGAGGTATCTCTAGGCTCACTCGGTAATGCACATCACTTAAGCCTTGCAAGCATTGCAACTAATGAGTTAGTTGCGGGATGATGTATTACGGAACGAGTAAAGAGACTTGCCGGTAACGAGATTGAACTAGGTATTGAGATACCGACGATCGAATCTCGGGCAAGTAACATACCGATGACAAAGGGAACAACATATGTTGTTATGCGGTTTGACCAACAAAGATCTTCGTAGAATATGTGGGAGCCAATATGAGCATCCAGGTTCCGCTATTGGTTATTGTCCGGAGACGTGTCTCAGTCATGTCTACATAGTTCTCGAACCCGTAGGGTCCGCACGCTTAAAGTTAGATGACGGTTATATTATGAGTTTATGTGTTTTGATGTATTGAAGGAGTTTGGAGTCCCGGATGAGATCAGGGACATGACAAGGAGTCTTGAAATGGTCGAGACGTAAAGATCGATATATTGGACGACTATATTCGGACATCGGAAAGGTTCCGAGTGATTCGGGTATTTTTCGGAGTACCGGAGAGTTACGGGAATTCGTATTGGGCCTTAATGGGCCATACGGGAAAGGAGAGAAAGGCCCCAAAGGGTGGCCGCACCCCTCCCCATGGACTACTCCGAATTGGACTAGGGAAGGGGGGCGCGCCCTTCCTTTCTTCTCCTTCTCCCTTCCCTTCTCCTACTCCAACAAGGAAAGGAGGAGTCCTACTCCCGGTGGGAGTAGGACTCCCCCCTTGGCGCGCCCTCCTCCTTGGCCGGCCGCCTCCCCCCTTGCTCCTTTATATACGGGGGCAGGGGGCACCCCAAAGACACAACAATTGATCCCTTGGATCTCTTAGCCGTGTGCGGTGCCCCCCTCCACCATAATCCACCTCGGTCATATCGTAGCGGTGCTTAGGCGAAGCCCTGCGTCGGTAGAACATCATCATCGTCACCACGCCGTCGTGCTGACGGAACTCTCCCTCAAAGCTCGGCTTGATCGGAGTTCGAGGGACGTCATCGAGTTGAACGTGTGCTGAAATCGGAGGTGCCGTGCGTTCGGTACTTGATCGGTCGGACCGTGAAGACGTACGACTACATCAACCGCGTTGTGCTAACGCTTCCGCTTTCTGTCCACGAGGGTACGTGGACACACTCTCCCCTCTCGTTGCTATGCATCACCATGATCTTGCGTGTGCGTAGGAATTTTTTTGAAATTACTACGTTCCCCAACACTTATGGTGCTTTGTTTATCTTCCCGACAGGGCCAAATATTATACCTTATGCCTTGCTGTGATCTGGTGGGCAGTTTGAAATAGCCGTAATTGTGCAACATTTGAATTGAAGCTTCCTAAAACACCATTTGAGATTATTTTTCTGCCTGTGTATTCATGCGTTATTGGGCAGGTCTGATGAAAGGTACTGAGCGGACCGCAATGGAGCGTGGAGCAGGGATGCTGAAGAAGAAGGCTTGCAATTTGATGAGGATTTGCACGACGGTTGCGGATGAAGCGATCATCCAAGTAATTATGGTTATTTCTCGTGGAGCAGGTGTCTGGTCATAAACCATCTCTTAGTCTTATGGTGCCGTTATATCGTCTTCGCTCATGCGTGAGCTGCTTCCTGGTTCTTCTTGCTCGCTTGTGAGCTGGTACTTTCCCCTGTCCTGGTAGGCTTGTTAGTATTTGTTGATAAGTATAGCGGTGTCTGAGGGAGTCCCGGACTAAGGGGTCCTCGGGCGTCTGGCCTGTTATCCATGGGCCGGACTGATGGGCTGTGAAGACATGAAGATCGAAGACCATACTCGTGTCCGGATTGGACTCTCCTTGGCGTGGAAGGCAAGCTTGGCGACCAATTATGAAGATTCCTTCTTATGTAACCGACTCCATGTAAACCCTAGATCCCCCGGTGTCTATATAAACCGGAGGGGTTAGTCCGGAAAGGATATACATTCATTGCCATATTCACATAGGCTAGACTTCTAGGGTTTAGCCATTACGATCTCGTGGTAGATCAACTCTTGTAACACTCATATTCATCAAGATCAATCAAGCAATAAGTAGGGTATTACTTCCATAGAGAGGGCCCGAACCTGGGTAAACATCGTGTCCCCCGTCTCCTGTTACCATCGATCCTAGACGCACAGTTCGGGACCCACTACCCGAGATCCGCCGGTTTTGACACCGACATTGGTGCTTTCATTGAGAGTTCCACTGTGCCATTGACAAAAGGTTCGATGGCCCCTTCAATCGTCGATGATGACGTTGTCCAGGGAGAAACCTTTCTCCCCGGACAGATCTTCGTGTTCGGCGGCATCGTGCTGCAGGCCAACTCGCTTGGCCATCTGGAGCAGATCGATAGCTATGCCCCTGGCCATCAGGTCAGACTCGGAAGCTTGAACTACGTTGCGGACGTCCGTGGAGACTTGATCTTCGACGGATTCGAGACCGCGGCGATCGCTCACCCTCACCCCGATGAACGTGACTTAAATCTGTCATTGGATCACACCCAGGAGATGGTTCCTGCTGCTGCAACGGCCTTAGAGCCAAAGCAGATCGTGCCATCCGAGGCCGCAGAGTCCGCAGCGTTGGAGCCGCACACGGACTCAACGCCCTACAATATTCGCTTTAACGGAACTTCGGACTTGTCTCCGGCTATAAGTTCCGGACTATGTTCGCCCGCGGACACCGAGCTAGATCGGTTATTGATCTTCGAGTTCAGCGTCACTGATGTTTTCTAGCACTCGCCTTTGGGTGACGTGCTAAAATCTTTAAAGAATTTGTCCTTGGAGAAGGACTCACAGCCGAACTACGTCCGGTTCGAGCTAGAGACGGATGACGAAGAATTTTGCTCCCCACCCGCCACCCACTTCATAGCCACCGTCGATGACTTAACCGACGTGCTTGACTATGGCTCCGAAGACATCGACGGTATGGACGACGATGCCGATAAGGAGCAAGGCCAAGACCCGCCATTCACCGGACGTTGGATGGCTACCTCTTCGTACGACGTGTACATGGTTGATACACCCAAAGGATCTGTCGACGACAAAGAAGAGCCAGATGCGAATAAAACCTCTGAGACGCAGTCCAAGCGCCGACGCCCCAAACGCCGTCCTCATCCTCGTCGCTCAAAGGACGGCAACACCGGCACTGGAGAAAATAGTACTCCAGGCGATGCCGAAAACAATGAAGACCCTGTCGGAGCTGCATCCGATCAGGAGGAACACGGCAACAGGCAAGACAACCCTGATGAACAGGCCATAGAAGATGACTCGGAGGACGACAGTTACCGTCCACCCTCCAAGGAGGAGACAAGCCTCGGCAACGAAGACTTCATCGTGCCTGAGGATCCTCTGGAGCAGGAGCGCTTTAATGTAACACCCTGGGAATCATGCTACAGTAACTCCCTGTGATTAAGCTAATCATGTTGCTAAACAGGGCTTGATCACATTTGAATCACCTTCCTTTTCAAACTCCTAGTTCAAACTTCAAATATAATTAAAGTGAAAAATAAAAGTTTTCAAAAACTCAAACAAAAATGTTCTGTGGGTGCTAAATAATACACTGGCAATTATGGTGGAGAAAACTCTTTTTTATAAAAATGCCTAAATACTTTAAATGAAATAAAACAGAAAAGGAAATAAACAAATAAAAGGAAAACAGAAAACAAAACAGAACAAAAAAAAGAAAGCAAAAGGAGCAGGCCTTCCCCCCCCCACTGACCCCCGGCCCAAACCCCCGAAACCCCCCCGGCCCAAACTGGGCCGCACCCCCGCACCCCCGGCCCAGCCCACTCCCCCCCGCGTCCCCTTCCCTGTTCCCCCGACCGGGGTCGTAACAGGGGCGCGCTCCCGCC